>NW_018454023.1:0-402 GCF_002113885.1 Mizuhopecten yessoensis
TGAATTTCAGTACAATATAATCAGGTCCTATGAAACAAACCTCAAATAACACTTCAACAGATAAAAGCCCTGATTGATTAACCAATTCAAAATAAATAGCATGTCTGAGATATACCTGGTTGTTCAATAAGTGCTGTTCCCAGATTTCAGACTTGTGATTACCATGGTTAACAGATCAAAGACGAATGATTTTGAACAGAAAATGTGACACCTGAAGATTATTGTGTTTTTTTGCTGTTTTTATTTATTTTTAAAAATCTATCTGCAATAAAATATCACATAAATGGTAACAGAAATACGCACGTTTTAGCCTTGTTTTATTCGGTGGATTTTTCACAATATTTACACATGTCCTGATTACAAACAATAGACTTTGTTAATAGTTAGATTTTGTTGTGTAGA
>NW_018454024.1:0-402 GCF_002113885.1 Mizuhopecten yessoensis
ATCCACCTACTAGGTAACGGCCAACGTCGGGGACTCATAGTCCAGATACAAGGTTACAACCGACCTCGGGGACTAGTAGTCCAGCTACAAGGTTAAGGCCGACATCGGGGACTGATAGTCTAGCTACAATATTATAGCCTACCTCGGGGACTGTTAGTCCAGCTACAATGTTATGGCCGACATCGGGGACTGATAGTCCAGCTATAAGGTTATGGCCCACCGCAGGGACGGATAGTCCATTTTCAAGGTTATGGCCGACCTCGGGGACTGATAGTCCATGTACAATGTTACAGCCGACCTCGGGGATTGATAGACCAGCTACAAGGTTAAGGCGACTTTGGGGACTGATAGTCCAGTTACAAGGTTATTGCCGACTTTGGGGACTGATAGTCCAGTTACAAG
>NW_018454025.1:0-402 GCF_002113885.1 Mizuhopecten yessoensis
TAACTATTAGTGTATTATTTAGTATTTATTAACTATGTGTAATATTTGGAATTATAAGTGTAATATTTAGTATATATTAACTGTTGATGTAATTTTAAGTATATATTAACTATAAGTGTAATATTTAAGATATATTAACTATTAGTGAATTTTTATAATGTTTTAACTATTAGTGTAATATTTAGTATTATTAGTATAATATTTAGTATATATTAACTGTTAGTGTGATAATAAGTATATATTAACTATTAGTGAAATATGTAGAATTATTAGTGTAATATTTAGTATATATTAACTGTTAGTGTAATTGTTAGTATATATTAACTATTAGTGTATTATTTAGTATATAATAACTATTAGTGTAATATTTAGTATATATTAACTTTAAGTGTAATATTTAGT
>NW_018454026.1:0-402 GCF_002113885.1 Mizuhopecten yessoensis
AAGGATGATTCTGACAAAGTTTGAAAAAATTCCATCCACTGGTTCCTGAGAAGAAGTTGATAATGTAAAAAGTTTACGCATGAGGCACGGCTGATGACGACGGACAGAAAGTGATTGGAATATGTCACTTGAGCTTTGCTAAATAATTCGGACTAGGCTCGCAACTAGCACAGGTAAATGCTAACCGTCGCAGCGTGAAACGTGCCCGGGGGTGGTCGACTTTGGCTGCTAGCTTAAATTTGGCTTTGTGCCCACAGGTAATCATAACTTCTCGTAATATCACAAAACAACTCTTAATAGGCTCGAACCACTCGTAATAGGTTCGAACCACTCGTAATATCACTTAACCACTCCTAACTTATAACACATGTGTTAATCTTAAAACACATGTGTTAATCTTAT
>NW_018454027.1:0-402 GCF_002113885.1 Mizuhopecten yessoensis
TATTTGTCATTTTAGTAAAACTGCCATATCTTGTATACTCCCAAAAAGTGGTGTCAACTAGATGAATTATACAACATATAATTATAACAGCTATTACTTACCCAGTAATATGTAACTAGTTATAAGAACTTTGAGGAATCGGTGACACCCTAATGCCCTAATGTATATAAGACCCACAATTACTAGTAAAACACTTAGTTAAGTATGTTTATCTTGAATTAGGGAATAATCTTGTATTTCAGATTTTTGACAGACATGTATCGGTGGTTTTATTGTCACAGTTTGAGTTTACTAGTGACTTGGAGCATCACTTGTGAAACAAATATTTTGTCTGTAAAACCACGATATATATGTCCGCAAATATGAAATTAATCTGGTTATTCATATTCTAAATTCTAACAT
>NW_018454028.1:0-402 GCF_002113885.1 Mizuhopecten yessoensis
TAGTAGCGTTTTAAAGGAAAAAGTTGACGGACGACGGATGCTGCGTCATGGGCTCACTTGCAATTGGCCCTTTTGGGCCAGGTGAGCTAAAAATACAAATAACACTGAGAAGATTTAAGATACAGGACCTCACATTTGAACTTGTGCACTGATTCAATGTCACCAACTAATGTAATTTATATGCACACTAACCAAGTTGAGATATTATCTCCCTTATATTAGCAATGTATGACATAATCTATTTTATTTAATACAATATTTTGTCTTCATATTGGTACAGATCAACCCTTGATTTTACATTGTCACACCCATACAATTTGGGTTACCGATTATAATCAAAAATCAATCGAAATACTTGAACCGACTATAGCTAGCCGATCATCGATTATGAAATTATTACAC
>NW_018454029.1:0-402 GCF_002113885.1 Mizuhopecten yessoensis
CAAATAATCTGTCACCCTGCCTCCCTACCATCTGTCAAATAATCTGTATCCCTGCATCCCTACATCCCTCAAATAATTAATCTCTTGCCTATAATTTCCCCTGTACTCTACTTCACTACCTGAAGGTATAAGACAAGGTGCCCAATTTGGTTTTTACCTTTTTATTAAATCTATATATAAACTATGTATACAGATTACCTCTGTTAGCCAATATTCTTGAAAACTTTAAATAAATATGCTTCAAAAATGGGAATCAGAACACATTTCTATTTAAAGAGCTGCACAGAAATAAGTTTATGCAAACAACATTCTGTCTTCTCGAGATACATGTATGTGTTACAAGTTTGGTGAATGTAGGTGAAATAGCAAGGAATGTATGCTTAGGGGAAGCTTTGTTATAAA
>NW_018454030.1:0-402 GCF_002113885.1 Mizuhopecten yessoensis
AAAAAAAGTGTTGCGTATACAAGCATTCATTCCGGATATGTCGCACAGCCCATATTTAACTTTCTTGTTTATATCAACTCTACCAAATCGACAGGAAAATTTAGATTGGCGCAATCGCATGCGTCAATATAGTCAGTGTTGCATAATTATAATCGTAGCGAGACAGCTTTGGTGTAGCCTAGGAAGGCTTTTTCCCGATACAAGTGACGCCTTTCATTTCTATTCTCAAGTGAGTAAGCAATTATTTTGTATATTTATTTAATTATTCCACATCATGAAAAGATGAGTATTTATGCATATGTGTACAGGTGAGCTATGCCATAAGTGATGCTTTAATTGTTCCACCAGAAGTTGTTCTTACAAATGCACTTTGGTACCCTACATTCTCTTGGTCACGGCTTG
>NW_018454031.1:0-402 GCF_002113885.1 Mizuhopecten yessoensis
CTGTTAAACTAAGTTTACTGCTGTTAAACTAAGTTTACTGCTGTTGAACTAAGTTAACTGCTGTTGAACTACGTTTCCTGCTGTTAAACTAAGTTTCCTGTTAAACTAAGTTTCCTTCCGTTAAATTAAGTTTCCTGCTGTTAAATAATCAACGCTTTCATGTCATACGTAAGGTTTAACTAAGTTTCCCTCTGTTAAACAAAGTTTCCTGCTGTTAAACTAAGTTTCCTGTTAACCTAAGTTTACTGCGGTTAAACTAAGTTTACTGTTGTTAAACTAAGCTACCTGCTGTTAAACTAAGTTTACTGCTGTTAAACTATGTTTACTGCTGTTAAACTAAGTTTCCTGTTGTTAAACTAAGTTTCCTGCTGTTAAACTAAGTTTACTGCTGTTAAACTAAGT
>NW_018454032.1:0-402 GCF_002113885.1 Mizuhopecten yessoensis
TGTGTATGCATCTCCTTAAGACACAAACGTGAACATTTTGTATGCATCTTACTAAGGAACAGAAATAGCGAGTAATGTTTATGTATCATTGTAAATATATCTAACCAAAAGTATTGTGTATGTATCTCACGAAGACACAGACATTGGGAATGTAGAATCTTTACCTCATTAAGACACATACATAGTAAGATCTGTATATGTATCTGACAGAGACACAGGCATAGGATCCTATAGAATGGGCAATCACTTTTTATTGTTTGTGCAATGATCTTGCGAAGTACTACTACATAATGTACGTGTAAAACGTCTGCGGATTCATCGAGTGACAAATATTTACATACACCATGTGTATAATACATTGGGACAAATGGCATTCTTAACGGCAGAATCCATTTTATGATT
>NW_018454033.1:0-402 GCF_002113885.1 Mizuhopecten yessoensis
ATGGCACTGCGACTTCATAAGTATTGTATATTCCATTTAGTCATAATGGACAAAACGGTTTTCATTGTGTCATGGACCTGCAAACTCTAACGAGACTTCTGTTTAGTCTTTGAACAAAATTACCGTTATTCAGTGGCTTCTGAATGGTTGACATTAAGATAGTATTTGATTGTTCTAAAATTTAGCATTAAGATATATTATGGCATTGAGACCTTTAATGTAACTTCCGTTTAGTCATAAAACAAAATGGCTGCCTTGAACTAGCTGCTGATTGGTCAACATTCAGATACTGTCCGATTTCGCTCTATTTTGGTATGTAGACGTGTTATTGCTTTTACTTAAATTTGGCATTCAGATAAATTATGACAACGAAAAAATTCTTATGCCACATCCATTAAGTCT
>NW_018454034.1:0-402 GCF_002113885.1 Mizuhopecten yessoensis
TATATATATATATAAATATATAACAAGGGTATGAAAATGTACAAATTGTCTACCTATACAAACGCGTACTGCCAGTTGTTGAAATTAAACATGTTGGAATATTGTTAAATGGCAGAAGAAATTCAATTAAAATCTGGTACTATGTCACTACTTAGGTCCGGTGCTCATCCGTACGCGCTCAATCCCCTAACTGTTGCTAAGTTGATTAAAATTAAAGTGTACCCGACTACCTTATATGGGTGTGAACTTTGGTTGCTTTCTAAAATGGAAGTATCAATGTTGGAAAGAGCACAGAACTATATTGTAAAATGTATACAAGGGTTTGAAAAAAGAACCAGGACCGATATATGTAATTCATTACTAGGCTGGACAAGTATTGCGTCTTATATTGATATAAAGAAA
>NW_018454035.1:0-402 GCF_002113885.1 Mizuhopecten yessoensis
TGCTTCATTGTTACACTGTACTGTTTCATTGCTACACTGTACAACAACATTGCTACACTGCACATCTACATTTCTACACTGTACATCTACATTGCTACACTGAAATACTACATTGCTATTTTGTACTGCTACATTGCTACACAGAACTACTGCATTGCTACACTGTACTACTGCATTGCTACACTGAACTACTGCATTGCTACACTGTACATTTACATTGCTATATTGTACTGCTACATTGCTACACTGAACTACTGCATTGCTACACTGTATTGCTACATTGCTACACTGAACTACTGCATTGCTACAATGTACATCTACATTGCTATATTGTACAGCTAAATTGCTACACTGACTACTACATTGCTACACTGTACAACTACATTGCTACACTGTACAGCT
>NW_018454036.1:0-402 GCF_002113885.1 Mizuhopecten yessoensis
CTTTTAACAATAACACCATTAAAAGAGTCGGATACAAGCATTTACATTGTGTAATCTGCGTTCAAAATTATTTTGCGTTATGTTAATCCATGCGAAACAGCCATTCGCATAAGTCGTTGACAGACAGCTCAATCCTGCCCACTTCTCCGTGACAACAAAAGAAAAAAATCCTCAATTTCAGTATTTTTATTCACATAGAATATCCATATTTTACTTGATACTATTACAAGTAATGGAATAAATATTTTTATATTTCTATGAAATTGATGTATTGGGACAAAATACTAAGTAGACAAGAGGCCCAAGGACCTTGGTCACCTGAGTTATATTATAGGTACTGGTAGCTTTATTTCATTCTTTAGATGTGATGCGGAAATCAACATGTAAACTAAGTGAAATACA
>NW_018454037.1:0-402 GCF_002113885.1 Mizuhopecten yessoensis
TTTTGTAGCCATTTAATTGACCCATTTAAAGGCTTGAGAGTTTTATGTCATCAGCCATAGAGATACAGTATCCAGCCAATTAATGTTTGCCACTAAGCAACTTGGTATGAGGTTGCAAACAAGAGACCCCAGGGGGATCTTGGCGCCCACCATTGAACCATCTTCCTTAGTTCTATCTTCTCTCTTATCTGTTTGATCAGCATCCTGTCCGTCATCTTAATCAATCTTTTTATCAACCTCAAAAGATAACATGCACAACCCAGGACCAAGGGGAACCTACATATCAAATTTGAGAAAATATCCTCCAGTAAATTCTGAGAAATAGCGATAACAAGCTTATTTACTCCCAAATTCAACATGACCACCTGCCAGCCATCTTGGTTTTCCAATCATCCCCAAAAT
>NW_018454038.1:0-402 GCF_002113885.1 Mizuhopecten yessoensis
ACAAAACTTTACAGTGAACAGTCTGAGGGTAAAGAAGATGTTGATCTAGACAACTAACTTAAAGAATTTGAATTAAATAAATTAACAGACAATCAAAAGACAACAATCGTAGGAAATTTAGCAAAAGAAGAGCTTGGAAAGCTTTAAAAAATATGAAAAACTGTTAATCTCCTGGAACAGATGGCTTTCCTGCAGAATGTTTTAACTTTTTTTGGCCAGAACTTAAATATTTTATATTGAGATTACTAAACCAGGGATATACTAAAGGATCGTTTTCCACAAATCAAAGGCTAGGTATTATTACATGTACAGTGTATTCCAAAAGGAGAAAAACCAAGACAATTTTTAAAAAACTGAAGGCCTATTACATTATTAAATACAATTTACAAATTAGCCTCAGCA
>NW_018454039.1:0-402 GCF_002113885.1 Mizuhopecten yessoensis
TATCCCTCCAGTATTTCCCGACCTTGGCTACATTGTGTAACAACACTACGAGATGAGCATCTGATAATGTGTGGCCTACCCCCATATTCCCTCAACAGCAATGACTCCCATCATGGATTAGTCGTTTATCGCCAAAGTCGTTGACTTGATTGTTTTACAAAAAGAAAGCATGCCCTCCTAGGGATAATCTGAATTTAAATGACTTTTCTAATCATGTTCGTGTGTACATGGATTTAGTCCTTTCTTCCACGTAAATGAAAGTTTTGCCAGTTATTCATTGACAGTACGATGATAATTTTCGCCCCCAAAATGAAACTCGTTATCAAAGTAACACCTTTCAGTCAGATTACGCCCTATAATCGTATTAAGGTAATATGATTGTGTCGCCATTTCTCAGTAGAA
>NW_018454040.1:0-402 GCF_002113885.1 Mizuhopecten yessoensis
ATGTTGAAAAGGCCTTAGCAGTAAGTGTCTAAATGCCCTCAGCAGTGAATGTGTAAATGCACTCAGCAGTGAGTGTCTAAATGCCCTCAGTAGTGAGTGTCTAAATGCCCTCAACATTGAATGTTCAAATACCATCAGCGATGAGTGTCTAAAAGACCTCAGTAATGAGTTTCTGTTTGCCCTCAGTAGTGAGTGTTTAATTGCCCTTCGTAATGAATGTATAAATGCCCTCAGCAGTGTGTGTCTAAATGCCCTCAGTAATGAGTATCTATTTGCCTTCAGCAGTGATTGTCTAATTGCCCTCCGTAATGAATGTTGAAAAGGCCTTAGCAGTAAGTGTCTAAATGCCTTCAGCAGGGAATGTATAAATGCACTCAGCAGTGAGTGTCTAAATGCCCTCAG
>NW_018454041.1:0-402 GCF_002113885.1 Mizuhopecten yessoensis
CAGCATCATTTGTTTGTGTTTAAATAATAGATAAGATTACTAGTGACAATTCGAGGAAAAAACAATTCATAAATATCTATTAAGACGATGTCTTATCTACAAAGCGTAGCTGTACTGTACACATGTACAGTGATTTATTGGCATGATTCCACAGAAGACAAATCAATAGATATGTAATTAAAATATAAAAAAAAAATACTATTGATTTGAAAAATATTTTATTAATTAATCAATGAAAAATATCTCATGCCTAAATATTTAAAAATAAAATAAAACTGAACGTGGATTCGAACTTGCACGTTCACTTCGTCATGGTCACAAGTTAACTTCGTTACACATTCGGCTGCATCGGAAATCGACGAGGTTGGCAATTCAAACTGTTTTAACCAAAGAAACACCTGT
>NW_018454042.1:0-402 GCF_002113885.1 Mizuhopecten yessoensis
TTTTTTTAGAGAGTTCCGGTTTGTAGACAGTCAATCTGCTTCTACATCATTTATGAATTCTTGTTCAGAATACAATAGATTTTACCCATGCGATATGACCTTCCCCTTGTTCAGAATACAATAGATTTTACCTATGCGTTATGACCCTTCCCTTGTTCAGAATACAATAGATTTTACCCATGCGATATGACCCTTCCCTTGCAAACGAGTCAGTCAGGTGTGTGATAATTTACTCGTATCAGCCCAATGTGTTATAGCATAACTTGTATATATCAGCCCTGTGATATCACAGCCTGTAAAAGTCTGGTTAAAATATCAAGATATTAATCTGTATTCCAGTTTACATTGCGGTTGATCCCAAAACAAGTATGTGGTCTGCTAATGGAGACCAAGTTTATAGAC
>NW_018454043.1:0-402 GCF_002113885.1 Mizuhopecten yessoensis
TTTTGTACGAGTGTGTTTTTAGGATCTCGTAACTGTAAACGCTGTGAGACAGATAGAGTCTGAACAAATGATTGCCTTTTTAATGCGAAAAGATGGAGGCGCCGTCTGGTAGTCGAACGGAAGTGCAAGAATTAGCAGTACATCAGGCTTGAGCGACTATTAGACGAAATTCTGGACGAAAATTCTGGATTATCTTCTTCAAGATTATCCAGAGTTTGTAGTAGCCAAACAATTGAAAGAATGGAAGAGAAATTTAAATCAGGATGAAGAAAACCAACCACCTAGTAACAGGACTCGAATACATAAAGTTGAGATTTACACGTGTGAAATATGTGGAAAACGAAAGTCACAGAAAGCTAGCACCGGATTCGTTTTTCGTTTTTCGTTATTCGAAAAACGAAA
>NW_018454044.1:0-402 GCF_002113885.1 Mizuhopecten yessoensis
TGAAGAAAGAAAACACATTAGACTAAAATATTTAAACCAAGATTATGAAAGAAAAACACATTGCTAGAAAAAAACATCTAGTACGTATTTCAAAACTTTACATTTTTCATTTATAAAGGAAATAATTACCGGGTAATATTCATGAATACAATTAACTTTGATTTATGCAAATTTATTTTTGGGATTATGCTCATTAATGGGATGAAATGGTAAACAATCATATGTTCTTCCATTCTAAATCTGAGGTCAAGACATTTCAAACTGTGCTACTTTCCATCTTAATCAGCCATTATATGTGCTTTTGACAATCTGCTTGAAATTTGGAGTGTCTCACTCTCCATAAAGATCTGATATAAAGATAATTTAAACTAAATAAAAAAATAAAGGAATCAAGTGTGTAAA
>NW_018454045.1:0-402 GCF_002113885.1 Mizuhopecten yessoensis
AAATAAGTGGTTGTTTTGGTATATTGTCTTTGTTACACATAACTAAGGTACTAATTTACCTACACTTTGATGTGTTTGTTTGTGTTTTACATCCTATTAACAGCTACATTGTATGGTAATTTTGGGACGTGCACGGAAAATAAAAGGTCGACCTACGGCCAGTACCTGGCGATTGCCCCATGCGGGTCTCGAACCAGCGACCAAGTGGTAGAGGGCTAGTGGTAGCAGAATGTCAGGTGTCTTAACCATTTGGCCACCTCAGCCCCCTCTTTTACTTACACAATTTATATCATTTATGCAAGCAAATCCTTAAACCCATGCAAAATGGGGAACAGCATTGTTGTCAAGCATGATGTCATTAGAATTGGTAACAAAGATTTCAATACCTTATCCCTATTCTCT
>NW_018454046.1:0-402 GCF_002113885.1 Mizuhopecten yessoensis
GAAATAAATCTTATATCTTGGGCTCAGGCTGGATTCAGGAAAAATTACTCCACTAGGACAATATTTTCATTCTACATGCCTTAACCTCTATTTATTTTTCACTTGGAAAAAAGTTGTTTTGTTCATTTATTGATTTCAAAAAGGCATTTGATTCGGTTTGGAGACTTGGGCTATGAAAAAAAGTTCAGAAAAGTAAATAATTGGGAAAATGTTCAAAGTCATTTTTAAATATATGCAAAAACTGAATCCTGTGTTAAAAATGAAAATGATATATCTGAAATGTTCAACTGCATTGTCGGGGTAAAACAAGGGGAACATTTATCGCAATTTTTATTTGCCATTTATCTTAATGATCTTGAAGATTTTCTTGAAGAAAACAGCGTTAATTGTTTACAAACAATA
>NW_018454047.1:0-402 GCF_002113885.1 Mizuhopecten yessoensis
CTGATAAAAACATAATGCACAGAACAAAACTTTGCGTTGTAATTACATAACAACTTCAACCAAGCAGAGGTTAGAATTACTAATACCGCACCAAACATTGCAGTGTATGACGTCAGTAACTTTTATACCTTATTTTTAGGTTATACGATATAACTTGAAAAGGGTGCATCATTGGGAAATAGCCAACATTATAATTTCTATAAACCTACCACGGAGCTAGGAATTTCTGCCACTCCCTTCTTAAATAGGCGAAATGATGACATCTCTTACTACGCCCCGGAGACATTTGAAAGGTGACACGGTATATGACACGTTAGTATCTGGGGAAATTGTTATTCAGAAGCGTAATTACCTAGTGTTTTGTCTTTTGAAAAAATGGAAAATGTTTGGGATTTCGCGGTC
>NW_018454048.1:0-402 GCF_002113885.1 Mizuhopecten yessoensis
AATGTCTACCCTATTGTTAGGGTATATTTAACACCAGGTATGTTTCAATTCTTCTGTTAACAATCAAAAACTCATTAAAAAAATGGTGGATTTTGTAATAAATTAGAAATAAAAGCCAAAGCCATACCAATATTAATTTTTATCGAACAAATATGACAGTAATTCTAGTAATCATATCAGTTGAACATTATTCATTATACATATAATCTGTGAAGATCTTGTGATAAATGTAGGTAACTAGAATGGACACAAATCCACTAATTAGCTTACTTTTTTTAATTATAAATTTTAGAAATTACACATTTTTTCAAAGTGTGTTTTACTGTTTTATGCTGATGATTTTGAGCTAAGTTTGAATAAAACATCTGCCAGGTACTGTCATAACTGAGGGAATCACTTGTA
>NW_018454049.1:0-402 GCF_002113885.1 Mizuhopecten yessoensis
GTGAATTTCTTGTTTCTTTATATGGTAAAATAATCAAGTAATGATAAAGGAATATTTACCACACAGTATAAAGAAACAAAGGCTCAAGTGACAAAATGTGATCACCTTTCTCCATCAAAGTGCATTGTTCATAAACTTATTGTTTTTTGAATTCTTAGGAAGCAGTGAATTCATGGATTTCTTTCAAACTTAGTACATGCACGGAATAAGATTAGTCCGTGGTACATGTAAGAATCATCATTGGTGAAAAAGGTTATCAAATTGTAAGTTTAGCATTCCTGCCCCATTCCCAGTTGACCAATGCTTCAGAAATCAGATGTACGAGAATCAACACTCTTTTGTGAATGAAAAGATGCTTAGGTGCTTTATCTAAATTGTAAATTTCAGGAAATAATTCAAACT
>NW_018454050.1:0-402 GCF_002113885.1 Mizuhopecten yessoensis
TGTTTGTTTCTGGTAGCTCTTCAGCATGACAGTCACCCATGTTCCGAATAGCATCTGCAAGAGTAGCTTTTGATGCTTGCTTTGGGAGACCCTTAGCCCCAAACAAAGAAGATGGAAAACTTGAAAGTTCGTATTCATAAAGTTCTGCTGTATTGTTCAGCGACTCTTGTCCTACTGTTGTTAATCGTTGAAACATTAGCTGAGGATCAACTTGTAGCTGTTGAGAGATATTCGAGCCTGATGATCGTTTTGCGTCAAGTGTAACAATTTGGTCTTTCTTCTTGAATGATATTTCAGAAACAAGATGTCCAGCTATAGACTCTACGATTTTATCGCCGACTGTCTTTGCTTCATCTGCATTTACATCGCTATCCGCTACCATTCCAGTTTCGATGTTTCGTA
>NW_018454051.1:0-402 GCF_002113885.1 Mizuhopecten yessoensis
CATGCGACAAAATGTCAGGAACTTGTTTAAGTATGAAGTATCATGATCAACTTTCAGGAAACCACTGGGCTCCTTGAAAATATTGATATACCTTTACCCATATTTTTATCTACATCATAGTGATTACTGATCGATGGTTTTCTAGCGGCGTCGTTTATAATTTGCTAGAGAAAGATATCTAAGAACAGATTGCTATTAGTTATGTTCAGTAGTTTTATTATTATTAAATGAAATCTGTAATGATGAAAGATTTAGTTTTATACTAATGATTCGCTGTTTGTACATAATATGATGTTGTTGTGGATACAATGAATACCATATTTTACTGGTTTTTGTTACTTTTAAGGAACTATTCCAAATTGATAGTTGTCTACAACTAGCTTATAAATAATAGGCAAAACA
>NW_018454052.1:0-402 GCF_002113885.1 Mizuhopecten yessoensis
GAACTCTTCCAATTCAATGGTTGGAATAGTTCATTATGAAATTTCCGGGGTGAATGAGTTAATATTATATTGGTGCTGATGAGTAAAACTCACCATTACCATGTAGCAGTCACCATTTAGCTGTGCTCGGACGATGACCTGCCCAGCGGGTCAGAACTCGTCGGCTCCAATACAGTTATAAATAGATACCTGGATTCATGAGTTGTTTCTCTTCTCGATTTATTTGCTTAACGTCAAGAGGGCTTTTGTATACCAACCAATGGGTATCCTCCTGAAACCAAAAATAAAGTAAACATTCCTCTACACTTAACCCTTTCACCCCGATGTTATTTTAGTAGACTCTACCATTTTTGGTCAAGTGGTTAACACTCCAGCCTTCCACGCAGGCGGCCGGGGTTCGAT
>NW_018454053.1:0-402 GCF_002113885.1 Mizuhopecten yessoensis
TCACTAGAGCAAAGACCTCAGCATAAGCTGCTACAACAAGTAACATTTAAAAAATCTAGAATTAATGATTTCAGATAATCACATTATTCTAGGAAAACAATCCCCAAAAAATGCAAATTTTGATGGTTTTGCAGAAAATTCTATTAAATTTATTGTATCAAATTTCAGGGAGCTGTCAGAATTGAATCAATAGCACAAATCAATGCAAGGGAGACTGGTTTCAAATCTGCAATTATTTTTATAACTGAAACCCTTATCACCACACCAGTTTCTTGACAGTCTCCCTTTTGTTACAAATGGAATGTACAGTACTTACAAGACCGACCTAATATCTTATGTACACACTACAGTTAAAAGTAAACAAGAGGCCCATGGGCCTTAACGGTCACCTGACATCCGATT
>NW_018454054.1:0-402 GCF_002113885.1 Mizuhopecten yessoensis
TATTTCTGAATATGTTGAGGTTAACATTAGCAGAGTTTAACGGTGCATAACCAAAAAGGTAAGTTATGACACGTCTGCCTCAAAACAAAATAACTGATATCTTAAAGAGAATATGTATTAATATGTTACCAGATAAGGTTATAAGGGTTTTATTTGATAGCAGACCAGTGTACTTCTGCACAGAAGTATCTGCACGAGTGGTTCTCTTTACAGATGTAGCTCATAGAGGTCCTCCTTCATCACACGGAGGCAATTACAACAACATACCCTGTATCCGGTTCACATACGCACCCTGTCTCCGGTTCACACACATACCTTCATAAGACATAGAGAGGCACGTCTTTAAATGACCTCAGCTGGGTTTGTTTGTTTGTTTGTTTGATTTTGTTTAACGTCCTATTA
>NW_018454055.1:0-402 GCF_002113885.1 Mizuhopecten yessoensis
TGAGTCCATTATGGTCTACAGTGGTGAAAGGGTTAAATAGAGGTTAATCAATGATTTTTCTAACATATATGCCTGTATGAAGGGAAATAGGTTATGTCCATACTGTCAATAGGAATTCATGTTAAACATTTGATGTAAATGATTTGCTTTCCTAGCAGGATAAATGTTTAAAAAAATTGTTTTATGCATACACAGTTTATTTACATTCTAAATTTTAACTAATAGGTGTCTAGATGACATCACAAGGGAAGATAACTCATGTATGCCAACTCCCATATCACTGGGGAACAAGCAACAGCAATGTTTATATCACACCTGATTTCAACCCAAGACCTCAAACCCATATCAACCTGAGGGACCCAAAATGAATATGATTAGATGATCTAAACTCTTTCACCCCTA
>NW_018454056.1:0-402 GCF_002113885.1 Mizuhopecten yessoensis
CGAGAATCCAGGGAACGTATTGTGAAGATGTTGGGGATGCAAAAACATGAAATAGTGGTAGGGTGTAGTGACAAGCCAACTATTATGTACTATTGTTAAAATGCCTCCTATGACATTTAGCTGGCTGATTTCCGAGTTAGAAATGCTCAAAAATGCAACACCAAAGTCCATTATTTATTGTCGAAATATCAAATCATGTGTATTATTACAATCTCTTTTCATGGATGAGCTTAGGTCTACCTCTTACATTTGTCAACCCTTTGCTTAAAACTGTCTGTTTGGAATGTTTCATCATTCAACTCCAAAAACAAAAGATTGATTCTGGAAAACTTCAGAACTCCAGACAGTGTGCTGGTGTGCATTTGGTATGGGTGTAGATGTCCCAGATATTAGGAGAGTAGT
>NW_018454057.1:0-402 GCF_002113885.1 Mizuhopecten yessoensis
ACGATTACACTTTGGCATATACAAAATTGAATGAATAATGATTAGCTATGCTTAATACATAATCGAGTGAGTTTGTAAATTACGAGCTATTTAAAGAAGAATTTACTTCAGCACAAACCTTTTGATGGTCATGTTATTGAAAGGCAAATTTTCCAAATTACACTCCGTAAATAATCTGGCATTCCGAATTAACTTAAAAGAAATTATGATCTGCCAACAACGCCATTCCGGAAAACGTGTAAAGGTACATTCAAGTTGCATACACTATCGCGATATTTCGACGTTTCATAACATTCAGCTTTGGTTCTTATTAGTCTTCAGATTTTGGTCGCTTCAAATACTTAACTGATGTCGCGATGTCCCATACACTTCCTATTGATTAAGTCAGGCATTGAAATGTTT
>NW_018454058.1:0-403 GCF_002113885.1 Mizuhopecten yessoensis
TGAGTTGTGCCACAGTTGTTGTAGCTGTTGTGTTACTGTGTCATATATTTAGATGTCAGTACTGACTGTTCAGGAGGACACTATGACTTGTGTGACAGTTGTTATAACTGTTGTGTTTCTGTGTTGTAGTTTTAGATGTCAGTACTGATTGTTCAGGAGGACACTATGACTTGTGTGACAGTTGTTGTAACTGTTGTGTTTCNGTACTGACTGTACAGGAGGACACTATGACTTATGTGACAGTTGTTGTAACTGTTGTGTTACAGTGTCATAGTTTTAGATGTCCGTACTGACTGTACAGGTGGACACTATGACTTGTGTGACAGTTGTTGTAACTGTTGTGTTACTGTGTTGCATCTTTAGATGTCCGTACTGACTGTACAGGAGGACACTATGACTTGTG
>NW_018454059.1:0-403 GCF_002113885.1 Mizuhopecten yessoensis
ACAAACGTAACATTTCTATAGTCATCACCTTACAAACGTTACATTATCATAGTGATCACCTGACAAACGTAACATTTCTATAGTCATCACCTTACAACCGTAACATTTCTATAATGATCACCTTACAAACGTTACATTTCCATAGTGTCCACCTTACAAACGTAACATTTCCATATTGATCACCTTACAAACGTTACAATTCCATCCCCATCACCTTACGAACGTAACATTTCTATAATCATCACCTTACAAACGTAACATTTCTATAGTGATCACCTTACAAACGTAACATTTCCATAGTCATCACCTTACAAACGTAACATTTCTATCGTCAACACCTTACAAACGTAACATTTCTATAATGATCACCTTACAAACGTAACATTTCTATAGTCATCACCTT
>NW_018454060.1:0-403 GCF_002113885.1 Mizuhopecten yessoensis
TACAATAACACACGTCATGTAGATATGTAATACAATGACACATGTTTTGTTGGTCTGTAATACAATACGTCATGTAGGTCTGTAATAAAATAACACAGGTCATGTAGGTCTGTAATACAATAACACACGTAATGTAGGTCTGTAATACAATCTCACACGTCATGTAGGTCTGTAATACAATAACACACGTCATGTAGGTCTGTAATACAATAACACACGTCATGTAGATATGATATACCATAACACACGTTATGTAGGTCTGTAATACAATTACACACGTCATGTAGGTCTGTAATAAAATAACACCGGTCATGTAGGTCTGTTATACAAAAACACACGTCATGTAGGTCTGTTAAACACAACACACGTCATGTAGGTCTGTAATACAATAACACACGTCATG
>NW_018454061.1:0-403 GCF_002113885.1 Mizuhopecten yessoensis
TGTGTCAAAACCATACACAGCATGTCCCTTTGTGTCAAAACTATACAGAACATGTCCATTTGTGTCAAAACTACATACAACATATCTCTATGTGTAAAAACCATACACAACATATCCCTATGTGTCAAAACCATACACAACATCTCCCTTTGTGTCAACACCATACACAGCATGTCCCTTTGCGTCAAAACTATACAGAACATGTCCATTTCTGTCAAAACTACATACAACATATCTCTATGTGTAAAAACCATACACAACATATCCCTTTGTATCAAAACCATACACAGCATGTCCCTTTGTGTCAAAACTACATACAACATAACTCTATGTGTCAAAACCATACACAACATATCCATATGTGTCAAAACCATACACAACATGTCCCTTTGTGTCAAAACTA
>NW_018454062.1:0-403 GCF_002113885.1 Mizuhopecten yessoensis
TGTCATTGTACTTCAAGCTGACAAAAATGTATAAACATCACAATCTTGCCATTGTACTTCAGGCTGACAAAAATGTACAAACATCACAATCCTGTCATGGTACTTCAGGCTGACAAAAATGGCTTTTAATTGACGTCAAGCAAAATGGAACATATTGAAATTTGTTGATCATACATGTTCCTGAAAATTTGGGCAACAAAAATGTCAAAACGTGTACATGTGTAATCTAATCCAATTTTCCATAGCTGTATAATGAAGATTATGCTTTTTTGGAGAATTCTGTAGTCCTTCAATGATTAATATGATATCTGGTATTAATCAAATATTAGACTGATGATGTCAACCTCAGTAGTATTTTGTAGTGCTAGCTCTCTGATACAAAACGTGTATATAAATTTCCTCC
>NW_018454063.1:0-403 GCF_002113885.1 Mizuhopecten yessoensis
TAGGACATTAACCTCAACCTTCTATGTCATGTTAGGATAGGACATGAAACCCAACCTTCTATGTCATGTAAGGATAGGACACTAACCAGAACCTTCTATGTTATGTTAGGATAGGACACTAACTCCAACCTTCTATGTCATGTTAGGATAGGACCCTAACCCCAACCTTATATGTCATGCTAGGATAGGACACTTACCCCAACCTTCTATGTCATGTTAGGTTAGGACACTAACCCCAACCTTCTATGTCATGTTAGGATAGGACACAAACCTCAACCTTTGATGTCATGTTAGGATAGGATACTTACCNTGTCAAGTTAGGATAGGACACTTACGCCAATCTTCTAGGTCATGTTAAGATAGGACACTAACCCCAACCTTCTGTCATGTTAGGATAGGACAC
>NW_018454064.1:0-403 GCF_002113885.1 Mizuhopecten yessoensis
ATTATATAAATATAACAGCTAATTCACACACCCACGTTTTAAAAGGCATTTGTCTTCATTTGTTCATCTTCAGAAGCTTCAACCGCCCCCACACCCTAGATCTCCTGCCCCTAGTAGTTCTACGCTTCTTCAATTATTAAATGCGTATGGCATGGACATAACTAGAACAACTTAAAATCTGTTATTATATCTCAATTTACAGTCAGAATTTCAAACACCAGTAAAATAGATAGAATGGATGTTCCTGACAATCATATGTTTGTAATTTATATAATCATTCATTCATTGACATATAAATATAATTCTTATACACCCAAACACAGTACCAGTTAAAAAACAGAACAAAAAAATACTTGAGTTTTGTAAATCGTATAAACATCTCTGATCCAAACAGTAGTTTAAA
>NW_018454065.1:0-403 GCF_002113885.1 Mizuhopecten yessoensis
CATATTATACATGTGCTGGTCCATGGTTTCATGTATTATACATGTGGTGGTCCATGGTTACATGTATTATACATGTGGTGTCCATGGTTACATATTATACATGTGGTGCTACATGGTTACATATTATCCATGTGGTGCTACATGGTTGCATGTATTACACATGTGGTGCTCCACGGTAACATGTATTATCCATGTGGGGCTCCACGGTTACATATATTATACATGTGATGCTACACGGTTACATATTATACATATAGTGCTATACAGTTACATGTATTATACATGTTGTACTCCATGGTTACATGTATTATCCATGTGGGGCTCCATGGTTACATGTATTATACATGTTGTGCTACACGGTTACATGTATTATACATGTGGTGCTACACGGTTGCATATTATC
>NW_018454066.1:0-403 GCF_002113885.1 Mizuhopecten yessoensis
GTGATGATGTAGTTATAAGTTGTTCTGTGCTGATGTTGTTATAAGTTGTTCTTTGATGATGATGTTATAAGTTGTTCTGTGATGGTGTTGTTATAAGTTGTTATGTTCTGTGATGGTGTTGTCATAAGTTGTTCTGTGCTGATGGTGTTATAAGGTGTTCTTTGATGATGATGTTATAAGTTGTTCTGTGTTGATGTAGTTATAAGTTGTTCTGTGATGATGTAGTTATAAGTTGTTCTGTGCTGATGTAGTTATAAGTTGTTCTGTGCTGATGTTGTTATCAGTTGTTCTGTGATGATGTTGTTATAAGATGTTCTGTGATGATGTTGTTATAAGTTGTTCAGTGCTGATGTTGTTATGTTCTGTGATGGTGTTGTTATAAGTTGTTCTGTGCTGATGTTGT
>NW_018454067.1:0-403 GCF_002113885.1 Mizuhopecten yessoensis
CTTACTGGAGGTAGCTTACTGGAGGTAAGTGTTACAGAGCTTACTTGAGGTCATTGTTACAGAGCTTACTTGAGGTCAGTATTACATAGCTTAATGGAGGTCAGTATTACATAGCTTACTGGAGATCAGTATTACATAGCTTACTGGAGGTCAGTGTTACAGGGCTTACTGATGGTAGGTGTTACAGAGCTTACTGGAGATCAGTATTACAGAGCTAACTGGAGGTCAGTATTACAGAGATTTTTGGAGGTCAGTGTTTCAGAGCTTACTGGATGTCAGTTTTACAGGGCTTACTGAAGGCAGGTGTTACATAGCTTACTGGAGGTCAGTATTACAGACCTTACTGGATGTCAGTATAACAGACCTTACTGGAGGTCAGTGTTACATAGCTTACTGAAGATCA
>NW_018454068.1:0-403 GCF_002113885.1 Mizuhopecten yessoensis
GTTCCATAGTGGGATCTGTATATATACTTAAAATATATGTTTCTTATATGAAAGGATGCTGATGTATTCAAGTTATATTATGTTTTATTGTAGGTTTAGTATGAACCAACTTTTAGTCAAATTTCAAAAATTGAATGGGTGACCTCGCAAAGTATATATTGCTATTCTCCCACAAAAGCATATCATACACTTACAACTATCATATCTACAGTGTCTATGTCTGATTCATGACAGTATTTTATTTTTATTTTTTCTCCAGAATGTCCAACTTTTCTTGGCAAATCCAGACCTACCATCAGGATGCAGTGTCATGTAAGACACTGCAAGTGCTTTGTCTTTCTGGGATTCCTAAGCCTTCGAATGGAGAAAACAAGACATTGCTGCATATATGACGATGAAAATA
>NW_018454069.1:0-403 GCF_002113885.1 Mizuhopecten yessoensis
TTGGGTTAACATAATTAGATTCGACCTGATTTTGAGAATGAAATTAAAAAAAAGAAGAAGATTTGTGTCACAAAACTTTTAAATCTGATTTTAAAGGCGGATGACAACATGGATTTAAAAATGTAAAAAATCCATGCATGTGATTGGTTAACGGAAATAAACAGGTACAAGTCAAATCATATTGACACCAATTGTTGCCCCCCCCCCCCCCCCAACAAAAACCATAATTCAAACTCAAAGTCGATAAAACTCAAGCAAAATATAAAACAAAGGAAAGATTAACAAGACAATAAGACCAGGTGCTCCGATTTTGTTAGCGTCATATGTTTCATAACAAAACCCCAACAACTCCGACCTAATCATTTCGCAATATCACAACGAAAACACGAGGTGTTATGACCAT
>NW_018454070.1:0-403 GCF_002113885.1 Mizuhopecten yessoensis
AATGTTCAAGGTCACAGGGGTCAAATATGTTAAAATCTTTAAACGTCTTCTTCTAAATAACCAAAAGGCCTAGGATGATGATATTTGGCCAGTAACATGCTTGGATAAAGGGCTACCAAGTTTATTCAAATAAATGACCTTGGTTTATATTCAAGGTCACAGGGGTGAAATATGTTAAAAACCTTTGAACGACTTCTGGATAACCAAGAGACCCAGGGGGATGATATTTTGCCAGTTACCTGCTCAAATTAAGGGCTACCAAGTTTGTTCAAATAAATGACCTTGACTTATATTCAAGGTCACAGGGGTGAAATATGTTAAAAACCTTTGAACGACTTCTGAATAACCAAGAGACCCAGGGTGATGATATTTTGCCAGTTACCTGCTCAAATGAAGGGCTACC
>NW_018454071.1:0-403 GCF_002113885.1 Mizuhopecten yessoensis
CTTGTATGGAGTATCTAGATAGCACTAGCTGGTATGGAGTATCTATATAGCACTATCTTGTATGGAGTATTTAGATAGCACTAGCTGGTATGGAGTATCTTGATAGCACTAGCTTGTATGGAGTATTTAGATAGCACTTGTTTGTATGGAGTATCTTGATAACACTATCTTGTATGGAGTATTTAGATAGTACTAGCTTGTATGGAGTATCTTGATAACACTAGCTTGTATGGAGTATTTAGATAGAACTAGCTGGTATGGAGTATCTTGATAGCACTAGCTTGTATGGAGTATCTAGATAGCACTAGCTTGTATGGAGTATTTAGATAGCACTTGCTTGTATGGAGTATCTTGATAACACTAGCTTGTATGGAGTATTTAGATAGCACTAGCTTGTATGGAG
>NW_018454072.1:0-403 GCF_002113885.1 Mizuhopecten yessoensis
TACGTCTCTGTAGTATATACGTCTCTGTAGTATGTACGTCTTTGTTGTATGTACGGCTCTGTAGTATATACGTCTCTGTTGTATTTACGTCTCTGTTGTATATACGTCTCTGTGGTATTATACGTCTCTGTTGTATGTACGCCTCTGTAGTATGTACGTCTCTGTAGTATATCCGTCTCTGTAGTATATACGTCTCTGTAGTTTCTACGTCTCTGTAGTATGTACGTCTTTGTTGTATGTACGGCTCTGTAGTATATACGTCTCTGTTGTATGTACGTCTCTGGCTACACTAGTGTTCTGTTGTATATACGTCTATGTAGTATATACGTTTCTGTAGTATATACGTCTCTGTTGTATATACGTCTCTGTTGTATTATACGTCTCTGTTGTATGTACGTCTCTG
>NW_018454073.1:0-403 GCF_002113885.1 Mizuhopecten yessoensis
GTAGACATCAGAACATTTAGAACAGTAGACACCAGAACGTGTACAATAGACATCGATTATTTAGAACAGTAGACACCAGAACTTGTATAGTAACTATCAGATCGTGTACAGTTGACACCAGAACATGTATCGTAGCCATAAGAACATGTATAGTAGACAACAGAACGTGTACAGTAGACACCAGAACGTGTACAGTAGACATCAGAACATTTAAAACAGTAGACACCAGAACTTGGATAGTAAATATCAGATCGTGTACAGTTGACACCAGAACGTGTATCGTAGCCATAAGAACATGTATAGTAGACAACAAAACGTGTACAGTAGACACCAGAGCGTGTACAATAGACATCAGAATATTTAGAACAGTAGACACCAGAACGTGTACAGTAGACATCAGAAC
>NW_018454074.1:0-403 GCF_002113885.1 Mizuhopecten yessoensis
ACAGTTGGATATTGTCAGTCTGGACACTTTGCATCTCTATACAGTTGGACATTCTCAGCCTGGACACTTCGCTTCTCTATACAGTTGGACATTCTCAGTCTGGACACTTCGCTTCTCTATACAGTTGGACATTGTCAGTCTGGACACTGCTTCTCTATACAGTTGGTCATTGTCAGTCTGGACACTTTGCTTCTCTATACAGTTGTACATTGTCAGTCTGGACACTTTGCTTCTCTACACAGTTGGACATTCTCAGTCTGGACACTTCGCTTCTCTATACAGTTGGACATTCTCAGTCTGGACACTTTGCTTCTCTATACAGTTGGACTTTGTAAGTCTGGACACTTTGCTTCTCTACACAGTTGGACATTCTCAGTCTGGACACTTTGCTTCTCTATACAGT
>NW_018454075.1:0-403 GCF_002113885.1 Mizuhopecten yessoensis
GGAATAATAACAGGGCCGGGGTAACCAGAGCTTTACGCTAGAGGGGGATAATAACAGGTCCGGAGTAACCAGAACTTTACGTTAGAGGGGGATAATAACAGGACCGGAGTAACCAGAACTTTACGTTAGAGCTTTACGCTAGAGGGGGATAATAACAGGTCCGGGGTAACCAGAACTTTACGCTAGGGGGGGATAATAACAGGACCGGGGTAACCAGAGCTTTACGTTAGAGGGGGATAATAACAGGGCCGAGGTAACCAGAACTTAACGTTAGAGGGGGATAATAACAGGGCCGGAGTAACCAGAACTTTACGTTATAGGGGGATAATAACAGAGCCCAGGTAACCAGAACTTTACATTAGAGGGGGATAATAACAGGGCCGGGGTAACCAGAACTTTACGT
>NW_018454076.1:0-403 GCF_002113885.1 Mizuhopecten yessoensis
CGCTTAAAGCAATATGGGCAAATTGACCCCTTTTGGCCCCGCCCCGCCCCTCAGCTCCCTTGGGGGTGAGCCCCACCATTTGTACAATTTTGAATCCCCACCACCTAGGGATGCTTCCAGTCAAGTTTAGTTTAATTCCAACCAGTGGTTAAGAAGAAGAAGTCGTTTAAAGAAATTGTTGATGTACGGACGGACGGACGGACGGACGACGGACGCCATGGTATGGCATAAGCTCACCTTGGTCCTTCGGACCAGGTGAGCTAATAATATAGTTACAAAAACATTGTCAATAACAACAATGAAAGTTGAACAATAAGTGGCTAAAAAGTACGTTTTTCAGAGATACAGAACATTATTGTAAGTGCTGGGACTCACTGCATTCAAAATGTCCAAATCACAAAAC
>NW_018454077.1:0-403 GCF_002113885.1 Mizuhopecten yessoensis
CAGTGTGGGACAGACCTGGCATGTGACAAGGTGTATGCTTACCATGCTTAGGAACAATGTTCAGTATGTGACAGGCCTGGCATGTGACAAGGTGTATGCTTACCATGCTTAGGAACAATGTTCAGTATGTGACAGGCCTGGCATGTGACAAGGTGTATGCTTACCATGCTTAGGAACAATGTTCAGTCTGTGACAGGCCTGGCATGTGACAAGGTGTAGCTAACCATACTTAGGAACAATGTTCAGTCTATGACAGGCCTGGTATGTGACAAGGTGTAAGCTAACCATACTTAGGAACAATGTTCAGTCTATGACAAACCTGGCATGTGACAAGTTGTTTGCTTACCATACTTAGGAACAATGTTCAGTGTGGGACAGGCCTGGAATGTGACAAGGTGTAGCT
>NW_018454078.1:0-403 GCF_002113885.1 Mizuhopecten yessoensis
GGTGTGTATATTATATCCCCTACCAAACAGTCCAAAACCATCTTAGTTCACACTACGGTTAAGTATATTATATCCCCTACCTAACAGTCCAAAACCATCTTACTTCTCACTACGGGTGTGTATATTATATCCCCTACCAAACAGTCCAAAACCATCTTACTTCTCACTACGGGTGTGTATATTATATCCCCTACCAAACAGTCCAAAACCATCTTACTTCTCACTACGGGTGTGTATATTATATCCCCTACCAAACAGTCCAAAACCATCTTACTTCTNTTAAACAGTCCAAAGCCATCTAACTTCTCACTACGGGTGTTCATATTTATATCCCCTACCAAATAGTCCAAAACAATGTTACTTCTCAATAGGTTGTGCATATTATATCCCCTTCCATACAGTC
>NW_018454079.1:0-403 GCF_002113885.1 Mizuhopecten yessoensis
ACTGAAATTAGTAATATTGATACTGCAACATTTCATAACCACATAAAGCACTGAAATTAGTAGCATTGACACTGTAGCAGGTCATAACCACATATAACACTGAAATTAGTAACATTAATACTGTAACAGTTCATAACCACATATAGCACTGAAATTAGTAACATTGACACTATAACAGTTCATAACCACATATTGTACTGAATTAATAACATCGATACTGTAGCAGTTCATAACCACATATAGCACTGATATTAGTAACATTGACACTGTAGCAGTTCATAACCACATATAGCACTGAATTAATAACATCGATACTGTAGCAGTTCATAACCACATAGAGCACTGAATTAATAACATCGATACTGTAGCGGTTCATAACCACATATAGCACTGAAATTAGTAA
>NW_018454080.1:0-403 GCF_002113885.1 Mizuhopecten yessoensis
AAGATGACGTGGACTCGAGCACAGTAGTGTTGATGTTGTGGATATTTATTTACAGCATTAACGGGGCTAGTATGTTTGTCTTTAAAATACGAATGAATATACTTTGTTATGTAAACGATTATGTATTTTATTGAATACTAGTTCGTCTGATTTTGCGATAGGCTCCTCCATGGGATATATTTTATGTTTTACCACGCGGACTTCGATGGTCTGACTTAATTCATTGGTTATACGATGCGGCCATGACGTATCACACAAATTATGTTATATTATTTCCGGGTAGAGTTTATTTCATTTCATTTCAACAATTTTTTTGACAGATGTTATAGTCAAATGAATTGAATAACAGACAAGCCTTTATAAATTCTTCCCATGAGTGGCTCAAAATTTGATCATATATACA
>NW_018454081.1:0-403 GCF_002113885.1 Mizuhopecten yessoensis
AGCCGTGCGAGAGAGGTTATGTATTGGCCATGCATGAATGCAGATGTATTGCACTGTCAGTTACTTTTCGTTGTGCGCCGAACATCAGAAACTACAAGGTGCGGAGCCCTTAAGGCCCACTCCTACACCTGATCTTCCATACAGTCATGTAGGTTGTGACATCTTTGAGTTCGAGTCCAGGAAGTATTTACTACTCGTTGACTATTATTCAAAGTATATAGATGCTGTCAAACTAGTATCTGAAACTACTACTTCAGTCATTGAGGTCATGAAGTCTGTATTTGCCTGTCACGGGCTACCCAGGAAACTACGATCTGACAACGGACCGTAGTTTACATCAGCAGAATTCAAGAAATTGTGTCAAACCAATGAAATTATACATGAAACATCAAGTCCACACTTC
>NW_018454082.1:0-403 GCF_002113885.1 Mizuhopecten yessoensis
AAATATTTTGCTTTTTAATATTTTATATCATATAGTCTATGTTGCCGTTTTTTCTCTCTCCGATTTTCTCAAAAATGATGTGTAAGCCCAGGCTTTTTTGCTACATAGGTTGTTATGCGCCTGTCTTTTGGTCAGTCATACTTACCAACCTTTTGAAAAGTCCATGGGGAGGTTCTATGTCCTCAAAATTAAAACCATAAATAAAATGTGTGTATATACCCAGTATGGACCAAATAACACTATAACATGGCAAATTTTGAGTTGTTCTTTCAGATGAAATCATTAGATTATAGAATATAGGAACAGTTTAACAATTGGATGAAAATGTTCAACTTTAGGGTTCAAAATCTAGTCTCCCTCCAAAGTGGGGAAAGTTAGCGAGTATGGTTTATTATATATTGTA
>NW_018454083.1:0-403 GCF_002113885.1 Mizuhopecten yessoensis
ACTTTGAAAATTTTGAGCCAGCCCTACCCACAAGGGCTGTAGGGTAGGGCTCAAAGGAGTCAGTGTGCTTACATTTCTTCATTTTCCTTGTTTAGAATCAGAGGTGCTAGTTTCAAATCCTTTTTAGTCTTAAATCTGTATGCTAGATATTGAATAAGGTGGTTTTATTGTTTTTTGTCACTTTGAATAATATTTCTGTTCATGTTAAAAACAAAATCAACTCTCTGTATAAATATATCAGGTGGCCGTTAAGGCCCATGGGCCTCTTGTTTAAATTATTGGCAGCGTCTGCCGCATCTCGCATGAGATTGCTGAAAAACCGTTGTGGTGCTTAAGGTATTCCTCTTTATCCTTTTTCAATAGCAAATCTTTTGCTGTATATCTTGGGACATTTTGCACATCA
>NW_018454084.1:0-403 GCF_002113885.1 Mizuhopecten yessoensis
CTGCATACAAACAGATACGAACAGATCACTGCATACAAACAGATATAAACAGATCACTGCATACAAACAAATACAAACAAATCACTGCATAAAAATATATACAAACAGATCACTGCATACAAACAGATACAAACAAATCACTGCATACAAATATATACGAACAGATCACTGCATACAAACAGATATAAACAGATCACCGCATACAAACAAATACAAACAAATCACTGCATACAAATATATACAAACAGATCACTGTATACAAATAGGTACAAACAGATCACTGCATACAAACAGATACGAACAGATTACTGCATACAAACAGATACAAACAGATCACTGCATACAAACAAATACAAATAAATCACTGCATAAAAATATATACAAACAGATCACTGCATACAAA
>NW_018454085.1:0-403 GCF_002113885.1 Mizuhopecten yessoensis
GATAGCACTATAAAGTCGGCATTAGATCCGCGCTATCACAAGGAGCCAAGTATACCAAAATACCCTGTCTCCAGCACCCATACACAAATGTACACATACACAAGATACAATGACCTAAGTCGTTTTTAGGACGTTAAACAATATAAAACAAACACTTACTTTTCAACAAATGAGCCGGAATTTTGTAAAGAGCACCCTGTGAAATTGTAGGAAAAATATATCTAGTTTTAGGTAAAGATAATTAATTTGTTGAATTTTGGGAAAGAAATGGATTGAAACATTTGAATTCGATACAGAAACATCGAGGAAATTATATGTTAGTCCATATATAACTAGTAGAAACCCAAATTTTCAATGGCTTCAATTCAGAATTATTCAAAATTGATATCCCATACTGTAATCA
>NW_018454086.1:0-403 GCF_002113885.1 Mizuhopecten yessoensis
GTCACATAATACACTGTAACCATTGTCAATCAGGATAGTCACATGAACACTGTAACTATTGTCAATCAGGATAGTCATATAATACACTGTAACCATTGTCAATCGGGATAGTCACATACTACACTGTAACCATTGTCAATCAGGATAGTCACATAATACACTGTAACCATTGTCAATCAGGATAGTCACATGGATCACTGTAACTATTGTCAATCAGGATAGTCANGGATAGTCACATAATACACTGTAACCATTGTCAATCGTGATAGTCACATAATACACTGTAATCATTGTCAATCGTGATAGTCACATAATACACTGTAATCATTGTCATTCAGGATAGTCGCATAATACACTATAACCATAGTCAATCAGGATAGTCACATAATACACTGTAACCATT
>NW_018454087.1:0-403 GCF_002113885.1 Mizuhopecten yessoensis
AGTGATGGCATGACGTTTCAGCCAGGGTTTGGTTGATACAGTCTGCAGTTATGACATGACGATACAGCTAGGGTTTGTCTAATACAGTCTGAAGTGATGGCATGACGATACAGCCAGGGTTTGTCTAATACAGTCTGAAGCGATACAGCCAGGGTTTGGCTAAAACAGTCTGAAGTAATGGCATGACGTTACAGCCAGGGTTTAGCTAATACAGTCTGTAATAACGGCATGACGTTACAGCCAGGGTTTGGCTAAAACAGTCTGTCTTGATGGCATGACGTTACAGCCAGGGTTTTGCTAATACAGTGTGTAGTAATGGCATGACATTACAGGCAGGGTTTGGCTTTTACAGTCTGTGTTGATGGCATGACGTTACAGCCAGGGTTTTGCTAATACAGTCTGT
>NW_018454088.1:0-403 GCF_002113885.1 Mizuhopecten yessoensis
CTGACATGTCGTTTTGTTCATCGTATCATTTTTGAGACATTCATGGTTTTTTTTATTGAACTTGAAATTAAAAAACCTTTTCATATAATGTAGCAGACCACAGTATCCAGGCCTGGCCATGAATTTTTATACAATGTCCTACAGTATTTATTTTCGTTGTTGAAATATGTACTAATTTGAGTAAAAAATAGCTAAGTATAATGTTAACTTAACTTTGTCAGGACCATGAGCTGATCATTCCTAGACCGATTTTCAGTGAGATCGGCCTATTAGAACTTGTTTTTAAGTTTGAAATATTTTTTCAAAATGGCGGCTGTGGTGGCCATATTGGATTTCTAATTGACCTGAAAAATAACAGCACTTTGTAAGGACCATGAGTCGATCATTCCTACAAAGTTTCAGT
>NW_018454089.1:0-403 GCF_002113885.1 Mizuhopecten yessoensis
AGTATTTGGTTGATTTTTCATTTTCATC
The DNA here is from genome assembly GCF_002113885.1 of Mizuhopecten yessoensis. Classification (NCBI taxonomy): domain Eukaryota; kingdom Metazoa; phylum Mollusca; class Bivalvia; order Pectinida; family Pectinidae; genus Mizuhopecten; species Mizuhopecten yessoensis. Next base: position 29 of record NW_018454089.1, read on the forward strand.
ATATATTTGTATTCTGCCCCGTACTCTAGCAGCATCTGTTTGATTAGTGTAGTGTCTTTTTATTTTATATTTCAATTGTTCAATTTTATCCGTATTATTTTGATGGCTCTGATTATTTTCTAATGTCTCTAGCTCGTCTTCAGCACGTTTAATTTCTATCTTTGATATATTTATCTTTTTCCTATTTCCATACTTAATTGTTTTATTTTAGTTTTAGTAATTTCCCACCATTCACTTATACTTTGATACATAATTATTTCATTTTTCCACACTGACCAACATGTGTCAAATGCATTTTTAAAAATATCACTTGCAATTACTTTATAATTCATTTTCCATGTTCCCGGCCTTCGTTCTAGATCCATTAAAGATAGT
>NW_018454090.1:0-403 GCF_002113885.1 Mizuhopecten yessoensis
ACTGAGAAAAAGGGGACATCCCTCAAAAGATAAAAAGCAAAACAACACACAAACGATCTATCTATGAAATAATTCAAAAGAAAATATTTTTTTTATCAATTCTACAATCATTCATACATATCTGATAACACACTTGGAAGAAATTGTATGAATTTGTTCTGCAAATGGTCAAAACCAAAGAAAATCACCTAAAATCACATAATGTGTTAAATGGGTATCTTTGACCGATCATAGCACAAAAACGAAACCTCGGACGTATATTTTTTTTTGCATTTTCTACTATGCCATCAACTCCTTTTACCAAATATCCATATCAGAAAAAAGTTTAATACAGGATTATTTTTACTTCTCAGAGGTATACATCCTTAACTTGTGTCAATCTAGATAAATTCTATTTACGAAG
>NW_018454091.1:0-403 GCF_002113885.1 Mizuhopecten yessoensis
TTCTCCTGTACGGTGTTCCAGATTCCATCAGTCGTTTGTATTCTCGTGTACGGAGCTCGAGATTCCATCAGTCGTTTGAATTCTCCTGAACGGAGTTCCAGATTCCACCAGTCGTTTGTATCTCCTGTATGGAGATCTAGATTCCATCAGTCGTTTTAATTCTCCTGAACGGAGTTCCAGTTTCCACCAGTCGTTTGTACACCTGTACGGAGTTCCAGATTACATCTGTCGTTTTATTCTCCTGTACGGAGTGCTAGATTCCATCAGTCGTTTGTATTCTCCTGTACGGAGTTCCAGAAACCATCTGTCGTTTTATTCTCCGGTACAGAGTTCTAGATTCCATCAGTCGTTTGTATTTTCCTGTAAGGAGTTCCAGGTTCCATCGGTCGTTTGTATTCTCCTG
>NW_018454092.1:0-403 GCF_002113885.1 Mizuhopecten yessoensis
ACAATTTTGGAACTCCATTTTATGTGACTGGCTAATTTTGTGCATCTATGATTAATTCCAAAAGCAACCGTATTGTATATCATTTAGAAATCCAACAAATATCAGACTTTCCACCTCATCAAAAAAATCGATGTGTCCAACGTTGAAAATCATAAATAAATACCAATTCACTAGTTTAAATGTCTGACAAACACGTAAAGCATAATATATATCACTGTCATTACTTAATGTGACCACCACCACAGGTTTCATGACAGCAGATGAATCCATGATAACAGTATAAATCTGTCTCCATTTAATTTTTTGGACAATGTACAAATTTCCATCCATTCAAACACTTACATGACCTGATGCTTATCATTATTTGACTTATGGGGTGCAAATCTGCAGCATGTGCTGCAAA
>NW_018454093.1:0-403 GCF_002113885.1 Mizuhopecten yessoensis
CGTGGTCCTAACACCGACCCTTGAGGAACCCTGAAATCTAGTATTGTTTTCTTGTGAAGTGGTACATCTGATGGCAACACACTGTTGTCGTTAACTCGGATAAGACTGTATCCAGCATAGTGCGGTATCAATCACTCCATAAGAGTACTCAAGACGTTTATAAAGTATGTCATGGTCGATGACGTCAAATGCAGCTGACAAATCCAGCATGACATGCACCGCTCTGCACTTGTTATCCAATGCAGAAGCTATGCCATTACGTACACGTAGGGGGCCGTCTCAGTAGTGTCGATTGCAGGCTGTCATGGAGACTGTTTGCATGGAGAACCTATAAACGCCGGGACACAACCTTCTCCAGGATCTTAGATAGAAAAGGCAGATTTGATACTGGGCGGTAGTTCTT
>NW_018454094.1:0-403 GCF_002113885.1 Mizuhopecten yessoensis
GATATTAACTATACAAGTTCTGGTGTCTACTATTTTAAATGTTCTAATGTCTACTGTACACGTTCTTGTGTCTACTGTAAACGTTCTGATGTCTACTGTACACATTCTGGTGTCTACTGTACACGATCGGATATTTACTATACAAGTTCTGGTGTCTATTGTTTTAAATGTTCTGATGTCTACAGTACACGTTCTGGTGTATACTATACATGTTCTGTTGTCTACTTTACACGGTCTGTTGGCTACTGTACACATTCTGGTGTTTACTTTTCACGTTCTGGTGTCTACCGTACACGTTCTGGTGTCTACTATACACGTTCTGTTGTCTACTTTGCACGTTATGTTGTCTAATTTACACGTTCTGATGTCTACTGTACACGATCTAATATTTATCATACATGTT
>NW_018454095.1:0-403 GCF_002113885.1 Mizuhopecten yessoensis
TAAGCAGATATCTTTCAATAATCCGAATAAGTAGAGATATCCATTACCGATCAAAATATAAGTCAAAGAAGTACAGATATCCATTACAAGTCAAATAAGTACAGATATCCATAACTAGTCAAATACGCACAGATATCCATTACAAGCCGAATAAGTACAGATATCCATAATAAGTCAAATAAGTACAGATATCCATAACAAATCAAATAAGTACAGATATACATAACTAGTCAAATAAGTATAGATATCCATTACAATCCGAATAAGTACAGATATCCATATAAGTCAAAGAAGTACAGATATCCATAACAAGTCAAATAAGAAAAGATATCAATAACAAGTCAAATAAGAACCGATATCCATTATAAGCCGAATAAGTACAGATATCCATAACAAGTCAAAT
>NW_018454096.1:0-403 GCF_002113885.1 Mizuhopecten yessoensis
ATTTTATAAGATAAAAACTCTCAGTTCCCGACTTTTTAAAGAACAAAGTAAAGTGTTGATAACGGAACACAATGGCAAACCAATTATAGTCTGCTTTGTCGATATGAAAAGGGCATTTGATTGTGTTAGACGTTTTTATGGATTAAAATGCAACATTTTGGTATCCATGGCAACTACTTACAAGCCATAACATACTTGTACCATGATATCCAATCAAGGGTAAAGATTAACAACTGTAAGCTTACAGTGGCCTTTGAAGTAAAACAATGATTTAAACAGGGATGTAAAATATCCCCAACATTTTTTTTTTCATTATATATAAATGAAATGATCGCCAAGGCCTCTCATATTAAATCAATAGGTAAAGGTGTCAAGGTCGATGATGCCCAGGTATCCATACTTC
>NW_018454097.1:0-403 GCF_002113885.1 Mizuhopecten yessoensis
CCTGTACAGATACTCTAACAATGAACCAGACATGCACAGATACTCCATCAATGAACCAGACATGTACAGACACTCTTACAATGAACCAAACCTGTACAGATTCTCTAACAATGAACCAAACATGTACAGATACTCTAACAATGAACCAAACCTGAACAGATACTCCATCAATGAACCAGATCTGTACAGATACTCCATCAATGAACCAGAACTGTAGATACTCAAATCAATGAACCAGACCTGTACAGATACTCTATTAATGAACCAGAACTGTACAGATACTCCAAAAATGAACCAAACCTGTACAGATACTCTAACAATGAACCAGAATTGTACAGATACTCTAACAATGAACCAAACCTGTACATATACTCCATCAATGAACCAGACCTGTACAGATACT
>NW_018454098.1:0-403 GCF_002113885.1 Mizuhopecten yessoensis
ATTATTTGTAAAATAAAAAGAAGCAGACAAAAATCTCAATGGAAACATTCTTAATCATTTTATGGAAGAATATTTTATCTCCAGATTGAAAGCTGCATTTTGTACTGTAAATTTTAGAAGATTCATTTTGAGAGACTTTTCTGTATTTAAAAGTGTCTGATGGTAACTTTGTAGTACCTCAGATTTAAGAAGGCGTAACTCCGACTCTTGGTCTGACCGTGCCTGTGTCCTGAGGTCGGTTTTACGCCGGTCATACTGTCGTCCTTAGAGATAATAAAGAAGACTAAGATTAGTACATGTATATCTAAAGTATACAACAGTTAACTGAACTGTTCAATACGGTTTCCATATGACAACAGCCACAGCAATAAATGGAGATACAGTAAAACATTGTAACATACAG
>NW_018454099.1:0-403 GCF_002113885.1 Mizuhopecten yessoensis
ATTCCCCTTCCAAACCCCCCCCCCCCAGCTACTTTTGACTGCAGACTGACCTTTTTATTGGCCCTGTCATGCTAACAATTCTACAGCTTCTTTTGGCTTGACCCTCTAACCCTCCTCTAATCAGTTGGCCAATGATTAACTGTGATGAATTCTTTGTTTTTCCTAGGCCACAAATCATATAAAAACATGCATATAATATTAGCTTTCGTTCCCGCTTTAACTTCCATATCATGTGTAAAATGTAAAAAATTAGAACAACGATGCGAAGTTATATTTCTGTGAAAAGAAAAGTAATTAAATAAACAATAAAATTAACTTCGCATCGTGACCTAATATTGCTGTTTTTGTAAAATTTTAAATTACCTATTGTGATTTTGAACACAAGTTGAACATCTTATACTAA
>NW_018454100.1:0-403 GCF_002113885.1 Mizuhopecten yessoensis
ATTATTATTATTATTATTATTATCAACAGTGTAATACAGTCGAGCCGGTAGACACAGACACCGCTGTTACGGCACGATTTCTCACCCTGACACGATTTCTCACCCTGTGAGAAATCGTGTTAGGAGGAGGCATATTACCTGGTATCATGGTTTTTTGCAATTGTGTTATATCTAAAAAAATATATAAATTTAGTGAAATTAGCGCAGACACTAATTATATTTGATATTACATTTTCCGAACATTTGCTGAGACATATTATCTAGTCTATGCTCATTTCTGTTCTGTTTTATGAACTGCAATATAGGTTGTTAAAATGAATATTTTGATGGCGTGCTTGAAGATGGCAAAAACAAAGAGAACATCTACCGCAAAATGGCTGTTGCAGCCTAGCTTTTGAAAAGT
>NW_018454101.1:0-403 GCF_002113885.1 Mizuhopecten yessoensis
ACTACCACCACACACACTACCACCACACACACTACCACCACACACGCACTTTAAGACAAGTAAACTTAATATTACAAGACCAATTCACTCTCCATCCTTTTGATCAGAACAACAATTAACCACATCACGGTCTAGACATGGATACACTCTAACACCTGGGCTCGCCATGTTGGCCTTGTGACTTTTAAGGAATTTATTAGTAGTGATATAAAATTACATGGCCTGATCATGAGGAACAATACTTCAAACAAAATATAAGTAATAATTAAATGTAAGTGTGTGAGTCTGTGTGTGGTGGTGGTGTGTGAGTCTGTGTGTGTGTTTTTTACATGGCTTTCAGACATTATTTCCTTTCATAATTTCCTATGAGCGTGGCGTTTGGTTCGGGAAATATAAACAACAT
>NW_018454102.1:0-403 GCF_002113885.1 Mizuhopecten yessoensis
GGGAAATATGAACAAATGAACGATTTACATGAAGATTCCTAAACGGATAAGGAAAAACGACCAGGTGTTCCAGAAGGATAAGCGTCTTCTACTTCATCGACCACACTTGTGTAAATCTAGATCAGATCTGAATAATGTCACTTACTATAATAGAGAAAGAGGTCGAGAAGGGAAGTCTTTTCCTGCATCACAAACGTTATCAAATGATTTGAAATTACGTGAACGGTTTCAGTTTTCTTCGCTTAATTTTTTAATTGAAAGTCAAAGTACCTTTACTATGCCATATTTTACAGGTCAACTTACCTTTTAAGATGACAGATTCAAGCACATATTCATTCTTTTCCCTCACGTTCTTCATTTTCAAGAGGAAAAACCTAGGATCAGCTTCTTGTAAAGACGTCAT
>NW_018454103.1:0-403 GCF_002113885.1 Mizuhopecten yessoensis
AGGTTATCTAACAATACTATATATAGTTGTCTTTAAAACACCTACGATGTGCATATGGTTGGTCGCATTGTTATGCATGTTTGTTATTTATATTATATAATGACATATAACTTGCATTACTTCATTGACAATGGTTTACCTGTATGACTGATAGGAACTAGATAAATAGTAGGCCAATAAATTCATCAAGGCGGCCAACAAATTCTACAAAATGAATTCTACCCTCAATTCAGACAAGGCCAATAAATTCAACAGAATGAATTTTACCCCCAATTCAGACAAATTAGTATATCTCTGTATCCAGTGATCAGACTATAGGTTGTTTTTACCGGGCTCTCCCTAATTACAACCTTGGACGTGTAGACTAACAGATGATTATCTACAGGCTCCATTAAGGATACAC
>NW_018454104.1:0-403 GCF_002113885.1 Mizuhopecten yessoensis
TAGCAGCAATTACGTCTTTCTTCACTGGTTCTAACCTAGGTCGCTAAGCTGACGGGATACAATGAAAGAGGTTGATATACAACAACGTTACCGTGGCACCGGTATCCACGAGCAACTCAAGGTGGATAAACGCCTGCCTCGATCTGTTCATATCCGGTACCTATATTTGAATACGCCAGCCTATTCTCATTATCTGGACAGTTGCGCCGGAAATGGCCTTCCTTTCCGCATTCAAAGCATTTACTGTCCCTCGGTCGGCCTCTTCTTCCTTTATTCTCTTTGAGTTTGTCTATCTCAGAATTCTTGTCAACCAACATCTTTTGCAATTCTTTCAGGGTGCTGATCGTATCGTCTTGTGCGGGCGTTTCTACCGCCACGTCAGCAGCTCTGGCGTAACCTTTGT
>NW_018454105.1:0-403 GCF_002113885.1 Mizuhopecten yessoensis
GTCCTCTAAGACACCAGTGTATATATGATGTCCTCTAAGACACCAATGTATATGTGATGCCCTCTCAGACACCAGTATGTCTGATGCCCTCTAAGACATCAGTATATATATATGATGTCCTCTAAGACACCAGTGTATATCTGATGTCCTCTAAGACACCAATGTATACATACATGTAGATGATGTCCTCTAAAACACCAATATATATCTGATGTCAACTTAGACACCAGTATATGTCTGATGCCCCCTAAGACGTCAGTATATACAAATATGATGTCTTATAAGACACCAGAGTATATATGATGTGCTCTAAGACACCAGTATATATCTGATGTGCTCTAAGACACCAGTATATATATGATGTCCTCTAAGACACCAGTATATATCTGATGTCCTCTATGAC
>NW_018454106.1:0-403 GCF_002113885.1 Mizuhopecten yessoensis
CGCATTCAATCATAAAGTGTTTGACTGTAAATGATTGATCACATGCATGACAATAAAACTAGTCTTCCTGACGACAAATGCACCGTGTAACCATGTGTGATGTAGATATGGCCTATGCGCAGGCGCGAGAGGACAATTTCCTCTCTGCGATCTGTTCTGCTTGTTGCACATGAACCCACATTAGGCTGAATTGTAAAAAAAACTTATTGTTCATTTCTTTAGACCATTTATTTGGTAAATTCGTTTTCTATCTTTCGCTTGTAGGTTAAGGGGTGCTTTCATTTCAAGATATGTGGCAACACACTTTCACCCATGTGTGACAGCAAGATGAACAAACTTAATTACCTGCAAGGCACCAAACATGGCGATATGGACGGGTACTCTGTCCGAGATATTGTACAAT
>NW_018454107.1:0-403 GCF_002113885.1 Mizuhopecten yessoensis
GGTGTCAGCTTGGATACTTCGACAGTAATAGCTACAGTAGCGCTGGCGGAGCATGTAAAAGTAGTAAGTATACGTATTCGGCGCTTTGTAAGTGTACCTCAAAGCAGCTTCAATGAAGGTACCAATCACGATGTAGTATCATATCAAACGTCTGTAGTTAGAATTTGCTGATTTCGATGAGCTATTAAATCTTATTTGAGATTAATTTTCAAAGGTGAAACTGACATTTGAATATTATTTATAGAAACAGTAAGCCAACAAATAATGACACTGCACTATACAGGTATTTTGTCCATATAGGACATCTTGGTGATGATATGTGTCAAAAGGTTGGAAATGTATGAATTGGTCTGAACTACTATTGAAGCAGAATAGGAGGTGCCTAAATCCCCTGTCTTGAATT
>NW_018454108.1:0-403 GCF_002113885.1 Mizuhopecten yessoensis
ACCAGTGAGTAGCCTGTGACATCAGGTTGTGGACGAGTGGGTAGCCTGTGAGATTAGTAAGTAAGGAGAGATATATGATTATATTTGTGTATATGTTGAAGTCATTTATGTTAGCTATATAAACTAAAGCCAGTTAAGTAAACCCTGTATATTTAACTTGCTGCCAGCCTAATGGAATTTTATTGTTAGACACTTTGTGTTCCTGTTTTACAAATGTATGACTTGCCTGGTTTGATGTTGTTGAGGATGAAATATGCAATATTTTATGCACCATGATGAATACTCTTTTATGCAACAGTACAAACACCGGATGGTACATGTTGTATGTACAAACCTGCAGCAGGCAAACGCAAAGTAGGGGATCATCTTCACCGACAGTGTTGTAGATAAGTTCTCATTGTAT
>NW_018454109.1:0-403 GCF_002113885.1 Mizuhopecten yessoensis
ATTTTAGGACTTAGCTTGTGTGAGGTAGGGATGCAACCATCCAATAAATTTGTAAATTTAAATATGTTTTCAGTCATTTTGTTTTAATTATTATTACCTATAAATGATCATTATGTTCTAATGAACATTTTGGTATATGATAGGGGTATATTTGTTGTTGATAAAGTGAAATATTACACTGAGTTGTATATGCAAGTGGATATGCCATATGACTTGTATCTCCACCTTAAGATCTTGAAGCGGGTAATGATAATTTAATTTTGATTTTTTAAACTTTTATGACAATAGTGAAAATATTGTAATAGTATAAAAATGTTCATTTTTGAAATTTTATTATGATAACTCGATTTTAATCTCGATTTTCATCACTACTCCTCATGATTTTGTAATCAATTGTTTTTGT
>NW_018454110.1:0-403 GCF_002113885.1 Mizuhopecten yessoensis
TATAGTCCGTGTACACATTCAGCGTAAAACAACTTTTTATCAGATGGCACTTACTTTATGACATTACAATACTGTTTTTTTTTTGTTTTTTTGTTATTGACATCAGTTGTAAATGACATGTTAAACAGATCCGCATTTATAAAACAGATCCCAAACTATAAATAGTACAGACTCACATATCAATGTATACAATCTACATCACACAAATCGACAATCTAATCGTGCAAATCCACAATCTAAATCATATAGATCCGCAAATTACAGCATACATGTCCACAATATAATTTATACATATCCACATAATTTATAATGTAGATCCACATTTTAGATTCAAGCATTACATTTTATCATGATTTAATTTGTTTAATGCGTAACCTCCAACCCTGACGATCGTTAGTTTAAT
>NW_018454111.1:0-403 GCF_002113885.1 Mizuhopecten yessoensis
TTGTATATCGGTTTAAAATAAATTATTTATCAGGATGCATTTTTTATAAACAGATATATTTTAATTATAAACTATTAAAGAATATTTATACAGTGTATAATCTTATGTCATTTACAACACAAGTATATCGGGAATGAAAGTTTATGTCTGGACGTAAATATCTTTTTGAGTGTGACTACATAAATTGTAAATTAAAACATTTGGAACATGTCAATAAATGTTTTGACACAATAGTTTACATTTTGCTTGTTCGCTCATGAGGATAATATGTTACAATATAGTGGGAATACAACTACAACTGTACAAGTTAACATACACACAAACGTTCTGCTCATAAGAATTGTGTGGAAATGTTGGGTTATTGCAGCCATTCGTTCCAAGTTTGTATCTCTGTTTCTATATA
>NW_018454112.1:0-403 GCF_002113885.1 Mizuhopecten yessoensis
GAGAAACTAAAGCACCTTGACTCGACACCTGCAGATGAATATCAGGGTAAGATCCCTGGCAACACCTTGACTCGACACCTGCCGTGTAATCTCAGTGCAAGATCCCTGGCCTTCTCGAACTTCCTCACCGGTGGAAGGGTGATGCTCTGAACCGTAATAAAACAGTTCCGCAGGAAAAAGAAACCCTGAGATGGGGAAACCTCCGACTTCTCTCTGGAAGGAAAGAAGCCGACCTTGAGTAAGAGTTTCAGAACCTACTGGGTGTCCTGCACCAGATATTCCCTTACTAGGTGGAGCACAGGAGGGAATCATAAAAATAGATGTGAACATCTATCCCTCGTGAATGTAGGAATCACATGACCACCTGCAGCAGCTTGGTGAAAACCAAAGGTGCAGTTGTGAG
>NW_018454113.1:0-403 GCF_002113885.1 Mizuhopecten yessoensis
AACAGGGGCTTAGTGAAGGATCCCAGAGATAACATTAAAGGTTGTCAGAGTTGAGCAAAGGTCATAGAGTTAACAGAGTAAAGGTGAAAGGTTATCAGGATTAATGTAGGATGTTGTCAGAGTAAAGATGAAAGGTCACATTAGTTAAGGTAGAAGGTAACCTTTGATAAGGTAAAATATCAGAAGCATAAATATTGCAGGTCACCAGAGATATTATGAGCAGGATACAGGTCAAAGGTCACCAGAGATGTTGTCGAGTGTTTCCAGGATTAAAGTGAAAGGTCAGTACATTTTACTTCAAATCCTGAATTTGTCATAATATACAGTGTATTGTAAAATCATCGTTAAATTGGTACCAGAACATATCACAAAATAAATCAACAAAGAAGTTAACACATATATT
>NW_018454114.1:0-403 GCF_002113885.1 Mizuhopecten yessoensis
AATTTTGCTGGTTAATTGCGAAAGTGTGGAGCCACCTTAAGGCCAGGCAAGCCCTGTACACACTGTCCAATCACGGACATTTTCACCTGAAATACCTGGATAGAAAGGTGAATGAAAGTCGTTATCACACCACAGGTAATAAGCACACCACAGGTAACAGTACTGCTGACCCTGTTTACAAATAAAGATTAAAGCTGTTTGCATAATTTCTGTGTTGATTTTGATGACATAAGCTTACAGGTTGGAAGTGTTGAAGGGCTGGTTATTATAAGGGTTTATGAGATTGCACCCCTCTGACTGAATTAATCTGTGACCCCAGTCCAGTACAATACCTGTACTACGTACACCTTTAAAAGCATTCACCCAAGTATCCCTATAGATATGTGTTCGTCCACATATCTCA
>NW_018454115.1:0-403 GCF_002113885.1 Mizuhopecten yessoensis
GAATAGAGGAATGTCGTAGATATTTGTCATATAGAGAATAGAGAGAAATGGTGTGAATATTCGTCATCTAGAGACCGATGAAGATTGCTGTGGGTATTTTACATCAAGCGAATAGAGAGGAAAGCCGTAGATATTCGTCATTTAGAGAATAGAGAGGAAAGCCGTAGATATACATCATTTAGAGAATAGCCGTAGATATTTGTCGTCAAGAGAATGAAGAAGAATGCTGTGGGTATTCTTCATCTAGTGAATAGAGAGGAATGCCATGAATATTTATCATCTAGTGAATAGAGAGGAATACCATGAATATTCATCATCTAGTGAATAGAAAGGAATGCTGTGAATATTCATCATCCAGAGAATAGATAGGAATGCCGTGAATATTCATCATCTAGTGAATAGA
>NW_018454116.1:0-403 GCF_002113885.1 Mizuhopecten yessoensis
ACATCAGGCCCTCAAATATCAACTGTTGGTCTGTCCATTCTTAACCTTTACGTCATTCAGTGATTGTTTTATCAGATTTGGTCAGATGAATTGTGGGTGTGTTCACGATTTTCTATTCTGAGTGTCTAACTGCCGACCGCTACATACTGTCTAAGCCTGCGATTACCACACATGTTAATGAATATTTGAGAGTCTTATGGAATTTTCCATCTAATGTTTAATTCAAGAGTGATGTAATCTACAAAGGCCTCATACGATTTACCCATTATCATCTCATCATGAACAGAACATGGTACTGAGGAGTCAATGGCTGCTAATTAGATACTGAAAACATCTGGACCTCTGAAGTTCTACTGTATAGATACTAGAATGTCTGGACCTCTGAGGTTCTACTGTATAGGTA
>NW_018454117.1:0-403 GCF_002113885.1 Mizuhopecten yessoensis
ACTTTCAGACAGCGGGTTGAATGGAAACCAAACTGACGAATCTGAAGAGGGTGACACAGACTGGAAGCATTGAATGACCAGTTTCGGTGCACTAATGGGCAATTTGCTGAGTAAACGAATTTTATGTAAAATAAACAACACTGCCTTCGATTTTGTTGACCAACATTTTTATTTGACTTTTAAATGGAAACGTCAGTTTGCATTCACCTCATTTACCATATAGTGTGAACTTATTCCATCTTGTCGTTGAACGGCGCCATTTTGTGACAAGTTTCTGTGCCAGATTATTTCTATCGCAAAGTAATATTATGTGATACCGCTACGGTTCAAAAATACGAAAATATATCAGTAAAAAAATAAGAATGCTTAAAATATTATTCCAACGTTTGTGTCTACAATAATA
>NW_018454118.1:0-403 GCF_002113885.1 Mizuhopecten yessoensis
TCAAAATAGGTATTAGCCTTACATACATGTATTTGGAGAGAGAAAAAAACCCCATCATTGATAACAACTATACATATATCCAAATCATTGCATATTATGCTAGAGTAAAAAAGGGAGATAACTCTTTCACTAATCCAAAGTACATTGTATAGTGTTAAAGATAGCATATGTGTTTAACACATGATATGATGAAAGCAAAATGAAGTAATTCCAACATGTTTATGATTTACAGGACGTGGGCGTATCACGACGACAGATTCCTGTACATGTTGTTGGAATACGTTCCTGGTGGTGAACTCTTTTCATATCTTCGCAATCATGGCCGCTTCAACAATGACAAGTCCAATTTCTATGCATGTGAAATTGTGTCAGCGTTAGACTACTTACACTCCAAATTAATTGT
>NW_018454119.1:0-403 GCF_002113885.1 Mizuhopecten yessoensis
ATGTTATTGTTATTATACATATGTTTGTCGCAATAATAGCTCTCATGAGCTAATGTTTCTTGTTTACAAGTATGCGACGTTAAATAAAGTTTCTTGTATCTTGTTTCTTGTACACATAGATGCACGTCCTTAAATGACCTAATCTGTCGTTAGGACGTTAAACCTGTACAACCAAACCAAGCCATATGGAGGACAAGTCTGACTTACTCTGTCCTTTCGATATCTCCCAAAGCATCCATTTTCTTATCTCTATAGTTATAACCTACCTTAAAAATGCTGGTCTGTCGAAAAACAAAACACTAACCATAGCCACTTTAACTTTTCAAGTTAACGTTTGTCTTTTACCTTTACGTCCGTTTGATGTTCCCTTAATATGTTCAATACACTATTCATTGGCCCTAAT
>NW_018454120.1:0-403 GCF_002113885.1 Mizuhopecten yessoensis
AAACGATCGTGCCAGTTCTGTTCATACAATGGAGGTGATGGATAAAGTGTACACGGCCAGACTTGACTGTCAATACAACGACTACCCCTACAGCGGCACTGTGCAGCTTGACTGGGCACCGTCGAAAACCATCACTTTTTCCACTGCATTAGACCACGTCAACGGACTGTTCAGTGGAAGTATAAGTCTGCAGTCAACAGTGATGAAAAACGTTGTCGTATCATTTAACCAGAACAAGGAAGCAACGGAACTTATCTCCACCGGAGCTGTGCAATATGGATCCACTCAGGTTGTTTCATTAGAAAATCGTTTGAGAATAAATAACAACAAACGTATTTTCCTTCTCATCACCTCAGAGTTGGAGGACATCCGAAGACTTGAAACAAACATGGAGTTTACCGGT
>NW_018454121.1:0-403 GCF_002113885.1 Mizuhopecten yessoensis
TTGTTGGAGATGACGTTTTGTTGGAGATGGCGTTTTATTGGATATAATGTATCATTGGAATTGACGTTTTGTTGGAACTGAGGTTTCGTTGGATATGACGTTTCGTTGGAATTGACGTTTTGTTGGAGATAACGTTTTGTTGGAGATGAGGTTTCGTTGGATATGGCGTTTCGATGGAATTGACGTTTTGTCGGAGATGACGTTTTGTTGGAGATGACGTTTTATTGGATATGATGTATCATTGAAGTTGACGTTTTGTTTGAGATGAGGTTTCGTTGGATATGATGTATCATTGGAGTTAACGTTTTGTTGGAGATGAGGTTTCGTTGAATATAGCGTTTCGTTGGAATTGACGTTATGTTGGAGATGACGTTTTGTTGGAGATGACGTTTTGTTGGAGATG
>NW_018454122.1:0-403 GCF_002113885.1 Mizuhopecten yessoensis
AAAAATATGATTTTGTAACAATAATCGATATCAAGCAAGTGTTGTTGTGTCATGGATATATACGACCAAACCAAAATACAAACACATTTTGTTGTTCGTCTGTAAAAATTAATAATGATACTGATTGATAAACAAAATTTGAGCAAGCTAAGTCAGTACAACACAAGTAAAAACGGATACCGTTGTATTAATTAGTCATTACTATATATAACACAATGCAAAATTTCTAATTAAATAAATGTCTATGCATTTTATTGAACTGAATTTTTTTTTCATTTAAGGACGAAGGACAGGAGATGGAAGTGTCAGGGTGTATACGTCGGAGGGAGAATTCCAGAAAGTGTTGGTTGGAAAGCTAAAGAAACCACAAGGAATTTCCATATCACGAGTGGGACTCGTTTAC
>NW_018454123.1:0-403 GCF_002113885.1 Mizuhopecten yessoensis
GACATTCGTATGCTGATTCGTCAGATGAGTGGCAGTTTTCGGACTATAGAGTCTTAATTTTGTTTGTATATTTAATATTCATTACAAATGAAAGATGCGTTTTTTTAACATCCATAATAAAATATACAAATTGTTCAACGTTTTTCGCAGTCATAGAGCCACAGTTTGCATATTCATGAAGTTGACGTCAGCGTTTTGACAGCATTTAGTTTTTGACGTGAGCTACCCAAATGAAGGCGATCGTCGCTAAGGTAAATGTGTTTAATCAGAAAAAAAAATCGCAACGTCTCCGAAACAAACGCCGTCATGACGCTCTATTACTTATTTAGCCTTTTATTTTAAAATGTGAAGTATTTGCGTAGCGTAATATAGCAAGTCATTCAGGGAACACTTTACCTATGAG
>NW_018454124.1:0-403 GCF_002113885.1 Mizuhopecten yessoensis
GAAAGAACAGGGCTAGGCCTTGGAACATCATTAGTACTAGAGGGTGACAGGACAGGACTATGTGGAGGAACATCGTTAGTAATAGAGGTTGAAAGAACAGGACTGGGGAGAGGAACATCATCAGTACTAGAGGCTGAGAACAGGACTAGGGGGAGGAACATCGTCAGTAATAGAAGTTGACAGAACATGACTAGGTGGAGGAACATCATCAGTACTAGAGGCTGAGAACAGGACTATGCAGAGGAACATCGTCAGTAATAGAGGTTGAAAGAACATGACTATGTGGAGGAACATCATCAGTACTAGAGGCTGACACATAACAGGACTAGGTGGTGGAAAATCACCAGTACTAGAGGTGGAAAGAACAGGGCTAGGCCTTGGAACATCATTAGTACTAGAGGGT
>NW_018454125.1:0-403 GCF_002113885.1 Mizuhopecten yessoensis
GGGGCGGGGCAAAATAGGGGAAATAGAGGTTAAACCTTTAAAATCCTTCTTGTACCGTTGGGATAAAGGGTTTTTGTCCTTATTTAGTTTTAATCATTCTTTGGCCAAGATGTCTCAATTTTGTATAAACTGTACATGTTGGTGTGGCTCCCCAGAAGGCAGAGGGGCGGGGCCAAATATGGGAAATAGAGGTTTAACCTTTAAAATCCTTCTTCTACCGTTGGGATAAAGGGTTTTTGTCCTTATTTAGTTTTAATCATTCTTTGGCCAAGGTGTCTCAATTTTGTATAAACTCTACATGTTGGTGTGGCTCCCCAGAAGGCAGAGGGGCGGGGCCAAATAGGGGAAATAGAGGTTTAACCTTTAAAATCCTTCTTCTACCGTAGGGATTAAGGGGTTTTAT
>NW_018454126.1:0-403 GCF_002113885.1 Mizuhopecten yessoensis
TGCGTATTTGACACTATAGAAAGGGCCTTCCATTGCAGGGAACCACAGGCTTCCTCAATGTGCCTATGTGTGTCACTTCCGCAGTGGAGGACTCTGAGGTGATCAATTGTTCTTGCCTAATAAGTCAAAGGGAACCTCAACCACTGCTGAATACGCAACCACCAGGACTACGGGCCATAGAAGAAAACATAGGAGTACTCAGAGATTGGTTTTTTTGACTATTATGGTTCTACAACATTCAATGTAATGTGAGCATAACAATGAAGTGTGAGCCTTTACAACTCCATGTTGATCCCAAAGCTACGCTGGTGGCAATTCACCTATCGAGCGCATACACACTGCATCCGATATAAAAAAAAGATATCAAAATCAGGAAAACTCAGAACATGAACAGGAACGAGGG
>NW_018454127.1:0-403 GCF_002113885.1 Mizuhopecten yessoensis
AAATTGGAACATGGAGGGGTCAATTTCAGTTTTGAGGGGTCATGGCCCGGCCCCATGTCCCCATCCAGGATTATCCCTGTGTAAATTTTACAAATACTGAAACTAACATTGAAGTGTGATATTTTACACACATCTACACATTGTAAATATGCATTCTTTTATACTACAAATGTATTTGGACTGTTTCCAAGACAGGAAATATACAGATTCATGACCTCAAGACCAGAGTATCAAAACATTCTGACGATTCCTCTCACCATCTTATGGTCAAGCACACCATATGGTACAGGTTTTCGGCTGCCATCTTGGTTGTAAAGAGTTTTACTGACTACATGCAGGTGGGACATCTGCTGCATTTGGTGGGAGTTCAACAATCCGAAGGTCACATGGCTTCTGTTAAACC
>NW_018454128.1:0-403 GCF_002113885.1 Mizuhopecten yessoensis
GACCACCTTCAAATTACAATTGTGAGATGAAAAACTGGATAATATATATGCTCTTTAAATTATGATATAGTTTTCTAATCATTTGGTCTGCTGAGCTGTTATACATATGTATATTTTTGAGCAGGAAATTTATGAATTTAATAACATTCTTTAACAGGTACAGCTGCTACCAAGAAAGTATCTGAGAAATCTGTGGCTAAATGTCCAAGTGTTGGTAGGTATTATTTAAGTTAAGACCAAGGCCACCATTTTCAATTTTGGGATATCCAGGTTTGAATTTTGTAACTGATGCAGCTTTAAATTTCCATGTCACAAATTTGAACCCCATCAACTGGACCTATATCTAGCTATAATTATATAGGAGTTATTGCCCTTAAAATATGGATTTTTTTACATTTTTTTT
>NW_018454129.1:0-403 GCF_002113885.1 Mizuhopecten yessoensis
GGTGTTTCTAAATTTGTTGGTGACTAATCTGGCTGCTCTACGCTGAACCATTTCTATCATGCTTATGTCTGTTTTAGTATAACCCAGGGTCCCAAACTGAGCAAGCATATTCTAGAGATGATCGGACAAGTGTTTTATATGCCTGCTCATTGACAAATGTAGAGTTTATCTTTAGATTTCGTCTAAGAAAGCCTAACGTGGAGTTGGCTTTCCCACATATGTTATTTATATGACATTCCCACCTGAGATTTGACTGTATGGTGACACCTAAATATTTCACTTTGTCTACGTGTTGTAATTCCTTTTCGTGCAGCACGTATTTGTGATGTTGTGGGTGTTTGTTGTTGATGATGGAAATGACGTTACATTTGTCAGGATGGAAGGACATTTCCCATGCTATCTC
>NW_018454130.1:0-403 GCF_002113885.1 Mizuhopecten yessoensis
TACATGTTGTATAGTTACAGGGATACATATAGAATAAGTACAGGAATACATGTAGTATACTATATGTAGTATAGTTACAGGGATACATATAGTATAGTTACAGTAGTACGTACTACTGTAACTATACCACATGTATTCCTGTAATTATACTACATGTATCCCTATAACATACTACATGTTTCCCTATAACATACTACATGTATTCCTGTAACTATACTTCATGTATTCCTGTAACTATATTAAATGTAATCCTATAACTATACTAAATGTATCCCTATAACTATACTGTATGTATTCCTGTAACTATACTTTATGTATTCCTGTAACTATACTACATATGCTCCTATAACTATACTTCATGTATTCCTGTAACTATACTACATATGTTCCTGTAACTATACTA
>NW_018454131.1:0-403 GCF_002113885.1 Mizuhopecten yessoensis
ACACATTTCCAACAGTAACCCCACAACATATTTCCAACAGTAACCTTACGCCACATAATTATGAAACAGTAAAACATTCACCATAATTAAAACAGTAACCCTAAAACTATCCCAGAGTGGAATAGATTGCCTCCTGGCCGAGTAACTTCAGAATCTTTTGACAACTTTAAAATCACACTTCACTCTCTAAATCATGAATATTTCATACAAACGACTATACATCTTTCTTTGCCATGTACACACTCTCACAACTAGGGATCATACTAAAACACCATACCTCACAACATATTTAAAACCGTAACCCTACAACCCATTTAAAACCGTAACCCTACAACACATTTAAAACACTTAACCTCCAAACACATTTAAAACACTATACCTCACAACACATTTAAAACACTAT
>NW_018454132.1:0-403 GCF_002113885.1 Mizuhopecten yessoensis
ATGGTAAATTGTGAGCAAGGGAGTGCCTCAAATTTAGAACTGGATAATTTTGAAAATGCAGGGAGATAAGACAATGTGTTCCGAATGGTAAACGTCTTCTGATTCATCAACGACACCCTTGTACGTAAATCTAGGTCCAATCTAGGCAATATTACAACTTCACATGGACAAACAAATATGCCGCAAGTAAGCGGTCTCCGCTACATGCTTGGCACCTGTTTACAGATACAATATATACATTATTCATAAAATATGTACATGTTTTAACTTCTAAATCGCTTGATAGTTATGGATTCAAGTGAACATGCTTAAATATATAGACAATGTTTTATAGAAGATTTTCTTTTTGATGATTGAATTTCAGTATATTGCGTGTGAAATGTTTATCATATTAAACTTGATA
>NW_018454133.1:0-403 GCF_002113885.1 Mizuhopecten yessoensis
AAAATATGTTTAAAACATATCAACGACTCCTTATTAAGAAAAATCGGCAAGGTGATATCTGGTCAGTTACCTGCAGGGATGAAATGCTACTAAGTTTGTTCAAATCAATGACCTTGACATATATTCAAGGTCACATGAGTCAAATATGTTTAAATCTTTAAACAACTTCTTCTGATTAATCAAAAGGTCTATTCCGATAATATCAAACCAATAACATGTTGAGACTACGGTTTACAAAGTGTGTTAAAATTAATGAAATTGACGTTTATTCAAGGTCGAATATGTTTATAATCTTTAAATGACTTCTTCTGAATAATCAAAAAGCCCAGGCTGATGATATTAGGCAAGTAAAATGTATAGATTAAGGTTTACCATGTTTGTTCAAATCAATGACCTTGACATG
>NW_018454134.1:0-403 GCF_002113885.1 Mizuhopecten yessoensis
GGTTTTTTTAATGGACAAAACTGTAATATTTATGAATGTCATTTCCTTTTCAGATTTAGAAGAAATGGATACATTGAAGCTATCACAGTATAAAGAATTCTTTAGAAAAAATAAAAAACGATTTCTGTCTGTGAAGAAGAGAATCCAAGAAAGCATGATGCAAGAATTTGATAATATCATCAGTGAGGTAAGAGGATCACGCATAAATTCAGCTTTGTGTATGAATTGATTTATGTACAAGTAAATCAACGATGGATTAAAACTGATTCCAGGGTTTCAGATGGATATTATTGAAACCATGCTATTGCTACATATCCTCACTGATCCTGTTAAATGCAGTATACTGACTGGTAAGGAATTTTAGTGTTTAGGATGACATAATGCCTTGAACTACTTGTAGACA
>NW_018454135.1:0-403 GCF_002113885.1 Mizuhopecten yessoensis
CAAGTAAAGGGAGATAATCACATATATTAATAAAAAGCAGTAATAGAAAAAGAAAGTATCATATTACAGGTTTTTTAGTGATTGGGAGTCTCCTACCTACAAAGGCCCCCGGGATATGACCCTTCAGAAACAATTAATATATAAAATTAGTGTTAATATATGAAAAGCAGTAAATGTAATCACAGGTAAGTAGTATTAAGAATAAATAATTAAAGACATATAGTTAATAGTGAATGAATACTTGCATATCACACAAGAATTGCTTGGGACTATGAAGTGGAATATACATAAAATGCTAATATAGGAAAGAATAAAAATTGACAGAATATACACTAATATAGTTAGGGGATAGTACGTCGTTTTGAGTGGTTATACTGGCGATTAGAACATGAAATTTGGGTTT
>NW_018454136.1:0-403 GCF_002113885.1 Mizuhopecten yessoensis
TGTATAAACCACACCAGTCTCTCCCACGCTGTATAAACCACACCAATCTCTCACACGCTGTATAAACCACACCAGGCTCTCCCACGCTGTATAAACCACATCATACTCTCCCACGCTGTATAAACCACACCAGTCTCGCACACGCTGTATAAACCACACCATACTCTCACACGCTGTATATCCACACCAGACTCTCCCACGCTGTATAAAACACACCAGTCTCGCACACGCTGTATAAACCACACCATACTCTCCCATGCACGCTGTATAAACCACACCAAACTCTCCCACGGTGTATAAACCACACCAGACTCTCCCATGCTGTATAAACCACACCAGTCTCTCCCGCGCTGTATAAACTACACCAGTCTCTCCCACGCTGTATAAACCACACCAGTCTCTC
>NW_018454137.1:0-403 GCF_002113885.1 Mizuhopecten yessoensis
ATACACTGGTCGCAATTATTTTTATATAATTTATTAACGGTTGTTACATATTAATTCAAGAGAGAACAGTCACAGAGATTAGAGCACAAGAACATTCATTTCAACCCTTTGATAACTATTCCAAATATCAATGGAAGCTATGGAAACTGTTGAATGAGAGAAAAGGGACAGAGCAATCCTTTTTGACAAATCTATGTTTAAACAAACTTAAAAAATATTTAATAGGTAACACAACATAATGAATTAAGAAAAGAAAACGTGTACAGAATTTAATCCGATCCCTTTTATCAACAAAAAATGTAAATTCATGACTTTTGAGTTGATAATGCATGTAATAGTAATACCAAAATTCGTAAACTTCAATAATTTGAAGCAGTGTGTAAAGCAATGAAAGCTTATACAA
>NW_018454138.1:0-403 GCF_002113885.1 Mizuhopecten yessoensis
TATTTTGCGTTTTTTGTTTACATTCCGGCAAACAAAGTGCTAATAAGCGATCCCCAAATCAATATAGATATTGTTCTCGAGAACTGATATTATGGTGATGCTATGACCCTATGGGTTGAACTAAATCTCGAGATGAATGGTTTATCTTATCCCGGTAAGATGTTTTCATTATAATTGTTGTTTTGTACATGTTGATATTGACACACTCTCTAGATTTCTAGCAAAACATCGAGCTAAAACAGGTTGCAACTCGACGTTGGACAGTCATCAATGTGAAAGCTGTTTGTCAACTGTGTTAGGAAAACTGCCAGTCGTAAAATATATAAAGTATCACATGTAAACTGAAAATGTTTTTATAGACAGTAATGATGCATTCATTTAAAATATATATATATATATATAT
>NW_018454139.1:0-403 GCF_002113885.1 Mizuhopecten yessoensis
AGTAAGCGTATGCACGCGAGCTAATTTCCCTTGAGTAGCTCTCCGGTTCTATACGGTATAATAATGTGTATCCAATTTAGCATCCTCTTATTTTGTCATGGGTAACCTTCATTGAGTAAACATGTGCATTCTCCTTAGATGGTAACAGACCACGGTTCGATGACCCCTTCACAAAACACAAAAAACACTCGGTGTCGAGCTGGGCAGTAGTTATTGATTTATAACAGGGAACTACAGAATAAAGAGTTTTCCCAAGGTAGTGTAAATGTATTTGCTGTTGCCTTCAATTGCAGTTGAAAAGCTATGAACCCACAGTTTAAGAATACTACAAGAGTTATTATGTTAGTTTTATATCTGAGGTACGGTTGGACATAAGCTTTGATACATTTGTACAATATAACTG
>NW_018454140.1:0-403 GCF_002113885.1 Mizuhopecten yessoensis
TTCTCATATGACCCTTGCTGTTGTCTTCCTAGCCACCATCCTCATTTGACCCTGTCTATTGTCTCGCTAGGAACCGTCCTCATATGACCCTGGTTGTTTTGTATCTCTAGGTACCGTCCTGATATGACCCTGGCTGTTGTCTCTCTAGGCACAGTTCTCATATGACCCTGGCTGTTGTTTCCCTTGGCACAGTCCTCATATGACACTGGCTGTTGTCTCTCTAGGCACCGTCGTCATATGACCCTGGTTCTTGCGTGTCCCTAGGTACCGTCTTCATATTATCCTGGCTGTTGTCTCCTTGTCACCGTCCTCATTTGACCCTGGCCTTTGCCTCCCCAGGCACCGTCCTCATATAACTCTGACTGTTGTCTCCCTAGGCACAGTCCTCATATGACCCTGGCTG
>NW_018454141.1:0-403 GCF_002113885.1 Mizuhopecten yessoensis
AACACGGTCATTTTTTATCGCGCTGATTTTACGGACAAAAGGAATCGTTGGGGCTTGATACAAATTAAGATATGCAGTTTTGAACAGGAGCCATGGTGATCGAAACAGGTATGCTTTCCATTATGTTGTTGATGCTAATAATCCTACCCACCATATCATGTAATTAACAAACCATCTTCTTTCCAAACTACTATTAGCAATGTTCGGTTTGCTTTTTTTTATGGCAACATATAGTTTCTTGGTTGTCAATTTCAGAAGTTTCCCAGTTTTTGTTTATCAGAGAAATATGTATCTTACTTTTTGTAAATAACAATAAATCTACTTCTTATGAACTGGGGAAATCAAATCTCTGTTCATGGTTTCCATATTTTGTTTCAGTGTCTGACATATTTACTGTATCTTG
>NW_018454142.1:0-403 GCF_002113885.1 Mizuhopecten yessoensis
TCACTGGAGATAACAACAGATGGAATACTGATATCCACAGATACACTTACATACGGCGTGTATATGGTGGACATTATTGCGTATAACGCTGATCTTTACACGATACAAGGACTAAAAAACGGTTCCCTCACGGTGTATATAAATGTTAAGGTACGTTCACCAAGCTTAGCGATGTTTACATATCAGCAACATCTTATTAGCTAAACGCATAGGTTTAGTTTAATGTTCATGCTACCATATGATTGTAATAAGATACTTAAAGTCAATGAATTATCCAATTGACATGACGCTCGATATCTCATATTTAAAATAATGTCAAGTTTCACTTTATATCAGGACATCAACAACCACGGACCCGTGTTTAACAAGACTCTCTACGAATTTTCTCTACCAGAAGACTTTA
>NW_018454143.1:0-404 GCF_002113885.1 Mizuhopecten yessoensis
GTTGATATAGACACTTGTGACCTAAGGTTGATATAGACACTTGTGGTCTATGGTTGATATAGACACTTGTGGTCTATAGTTGATATAGACACTTGTGATCTATGGTTGATATGGACACTTGTGACCTATAGTTGATATAGACACTTGTGACCTATGGTTGTTATAGACACTTGTGGTCTATAGTTGATATGGACACTTGTGGTCTATAGATGATATGGACACTTATGACCTATGGTTGTTATAGACACTTGTGACCTATAGTTGATATAGACACTTGTGACCTATGGTTGTTATANAGGTTGATATAGACACTTGTGACCTATGGTTGATATGGACACCTGTGACCTATGGTTGATATGGACACTTGTGACCTATAGTTGATATAGACACTTGTGACCTATAGT
>NW_018454144.1:0-404 GCF_002113885.1 Mizuhopecten yessoensis
TAGACATTGGAAACAGACGTTATCAGGTGATGACAGGCCATTGATTAAGTACACACGCCTTATAAACATTGGATATAGACGTTATCAGGTTTTGACAGGCCATTGATATAGTACACACGTCTTATAAACATTGGAAACAGACGTTATCAGGTGATGCCAGGCCATTGATTAAGTACACACGCCTTATAAGCATTGGATATAGACGTTATCAGGTTTTGACAGGCCATTGATATAGTACACACGTCTTATAAACATTGGATACAGACGTTACCAGGTGATGAAAGGCCATTGACATAGTACACCCGTCTTATAAACAATGGATACAGACGTTATCAGGTCATGACAGGCCCCTGTTGTATTACACACGTCTTATAAACATTGGATACAGACGTGAGCAGGTGATG
>NW_018454145.1:0-404 GCF_002113885.1 Mizuhopecten yessoensis
CTGGAATAAATCTATTTCATCTAAATTGTTTTCATAAAAAAACACCTTTTTCTGGAGGAAAATAACAGAAAACAATATATGTATCAGAATCTCTGGAGCTATTTTCCAATTTTAACCATATTATACTATCATACATATTTTCAACAACAGATATCTTGTCTTTAAAACAGTTCTTGAAGAAGATAACTATTCCGCCACCTATCCCAATTTTCCTAGGAAATACATGCTTACAATACCCGTCAAGCTCAATTTCATCGTTGACAGTTATCCAGCATTCGCATAAACATACAATGTCATACTTTTGGATAATGGACAAAAATGCTCTATCACTAAGCTTGTTAACCAGGCCTTTGCCAATATTCCACGAAAGTACAGAGAGTTCAAACGTACTACTGAAAGTGTCT
>NW_018454146.1:0-404 GCF_002113885.1 Mizuhopecten yessoensis
GTGAGGAGGGGTGGTATTGTGGATGTGATTAAGATTGAGATTAATTTTAGTAATAAAGTGAGGAGGGGTGGTATTGTAGATGTGATTAAGATTGAGATTAATGGTAGTTATAAAGTGAGGAGGGGTGGTATTGTGGATGTGATTAAGATCGAGATTAATGGTAGTAATAAAGTGAGGAGGGGTGGTATTTTGGATGTGTTTGAGATCGAGATTAATGGTAGTTATAAAGTGAGGAGGGGTGGAATTGTGGATGTGTTTGAGATCGAGATTAATGATAGTAATAAAGTGAGGAGGGGTGGTATTGTAGATGTGATTAAGATTGGGATTAATGGTAGTTATAAAGTGAATGGGGTGGTATCTTGGATGTGATTGCGGTCGAGATTAATGGTAGTAATAAAGTGAGG
>NW_018454147.1:0-404 GCF_002113885.1 Mizuhopecten yessoensis
CAAGCTCAACTAGAATCTCCTGGATGAAATATAGAATATATAGTATATATTTGTTTAACATCATGGCTTTAAGTCATATAAAAATTAAAACGACGGGATTTTCCAATAAAAATATGCACATCATCAAGTATTCTTCTATTTGTAAGCCCATCACAATCAGGACAGCCCTGGGGAAGAATGTTTTTATCAATGTGGTTGTGGTTTCCATAACTATTAAGAGAAGTGAACAAAGTTGTTCTTTGATTATTAAAAATAGGACATTCCAAAAAGTAATGAGATACTGTTTCATGTTCAGCAGAGCAGGTACAAGCAGGGCTATTAGTAAGATGGTCATGGTGAAAATCATAATTTAAATTACAGCAAGAGTTTCGAAGTCGACATAGAATAATACTTGCTCTTCGGTT
>NW_018454148.1:0-404 GCF_002113885.1 Mizuhopecten yessoensis
CATGCAGAGAAAATGACTGTTATACCTCTGAGTCTGGAGAAGAAGTTCAGGCCCATAGGGTTGGGGTAGGAATCCCAATTTTACAATTTAAAACCATCTTCCTCCTCCAAGGATAATTCTCCCCAAGTAAAAATAATTTTCAACAGAAAATTGTCAAAATATACCCAAAAGTGTAGTAAACTATAGTAAACTTTACCCCCTCCCCAAGGGAGAACGGAAAGCTCGGGGGTCCTGAAATTTACAATTTAAATAAAGCCCCTGATGATCTTTCCATCCATGCAGAGAAAATGACTGTAATACCTCTGAGTCTGGAGAAGAAGATTTTTGAAATATTGGCTAATTTTCCCTTTCGTGCCCCACCCTGGCCCCTAGGGATGGGGTAGGAATCCCAATTTTACAATTTA
>NW_018454149.1:0-404 GCF_002113885.1 Mizuhopecten yessoensis
CTTAACTAATAACATCAGTAACCATTTGAGCATGACTGACTAGTAACTCAACTAATAATAACAGTAAACATTTGAGCCTAACTGACTAGTACCTTAACTAATAATAACAGTAAACATTTGAGCATGACTGACCAGTACCTTAACTAATAATAACAGTANGTAAACATTTGTGCATGGCTGACCAGTACCTTAACTAATAGTAACAGTAAACATTTGAGCATGACTGACTAGTACCTTAACTAATAGTAACAGTAAACATTGAAGCATGCCTGACTGGTACCTTAACTAATAATAACAGTAAACTTTTGATCATGACTGACTAGTACCTTAACTAATAATAACAATACAAATTTGAGCCGAACTAACTAGTACCTTAACTAATAACATCAGTAACCATTTGAGCA
>NW_018454150.1:0-404 GCF_002113885.1 Mizuhopecten yessoensis
TTCACAACTACAAACACATTATACTTTACATATACTGTGACACCTACCCTCTACATATACATTATACTTTACCTATACTGTGACACTTCACAACTACAAACACATTATACTTTACATATACTGTGACACCTACCCTCTACATATACATTGTACTTTACCTATACTGTGACACTTCACAACTACAAACACATTATACTTTACATATACTGTGACACCTTCCCACTACAAACACATTATACTTTACCTATACTGTGACACTTCACCACTACATATACATTATACTTTACCTATACTCTGACACCTCACCACTACATATACATTATACTTTACCTTTACTGTGACACTTCACCACTACAGTCACATTATACTTTACCTATACTGTGACACCTCACCACTACAAGAAC
>NW_018454151.1:0-404 GCF_002113885.1 Mizuhopecten yessoensis
TGAAAAGGCAAAGCCTAAAAAGAGCGTTGCTTTTGTTGATATCTGTTATTAACTGATTCAGAATGAGATAAGAACATAAGCTCAATGAGATTTTAAGATCGACATAACAATTAGGGAGAGACCTGGGCAAATTAGGCCCCTTATATTTAGGTCCGTTCTGGGAAGTAGGGTAGCCATCCGTTTTTGAAGAACTATCTAACTTTTCCTGTCAGAAGATCGGATGGCCGAACGAGCCACCACATGGGGTAAGTTCGGACGGGCATTCGGGTAAGTTAGGCCCCCCGTGGAATCAGCTTAATTACTTTGTCATAAAACATGCAACGTCAGATTTTCCCGCCAATTTTACGACTATAATTGTGAAGTGTTGCATGGGCCGAACCTGTCCGGCTCAAATTGATATTTCA
>NW_018454152.1:0-404 GCF_002113885.1 Mizuhopecten yessoensis
AAACTATTTGCTATTAATTTGTAATCAGAGCTTTAGTGGAGAAAGACATCTAAAAAAATCTCTTGCATGCTAATTTTTAGACTGGCTACCAGCCCCTTAGTTTTTATGAAGAATTTCTCAACTGCATTTCACTACTAAGTTATCTCCCCTAGTTTCATCCAAGTGATCAAAATTATTAGAGTTAATTTTTTTTCTTAACAATTCAATATTCTAAAGACGGGGGCCAGTCTAACTTATTTTGTACAATATTGTGATATACAGTTTAAAAGTATGAATAACATTATGGTATATAAACATCGGAGTGTTTTGAGTATTGTTTATTTTCTTTGATATTCTGAAATAGGAACAAAAATAGTTTTGAAAGTGATATATGAGAGTCTTGCTTGTCGTCCACTCAGGTAAAT
>NW_018454153.1:0-404 GCF_002113885.1 Mizuhopecten yessoensis
TATAATACCAGGCAATTGCGCACATGTTGAATTAATATATATACATACATGTATATATATTTGTAAATAATAACACTTATTTATAAAAGCAACATACATTCGTACAAGAGTGCATATCTGGCTGGTTATGCTTTCATCTTATATTCTCTCATTCTCCTTATATCTTTAATTTCTAGTGTACGTACTTAAGATCTGCAATTTTTCCATAAATATACTCAAATGCATTAGTGTGATTGTATACCGCAAGAACATTTGCTCTGGATCCTGTACAGTGTTCAGTTGAAGACCTTAACGAAACACAACGACTGTTTGATCTTCAATCTGATAGGATAGCTTGTATACTAGATGCGGTCTATAATCAATATATATATACCTTTAACTACATTGTATATTACAGACTGAAT
>NW_018454154.1:0-404 GCF_002113885.1 Mizuhopecten yessoensis
AAAAAGCATCATCCTAGGCCTCTTGGTTATTGAGAAGAAGTTGTTTAAAAGGTTTCAAACATATTTGACTCCTGTGACCTTGAATATAGGTAAAGGTCATTCATTTTAACAAAACTTAGTAGCCCTTTATCCTATTATGTTACTGCCTAAATATCATTATCCTAGGCCTCTAAGTTATTCAGAAGAAGTTGTTTAAAGATTTTTTAAGACAATTGACCCCTGTGACCTTGAAAATGGGTGAACATCATTTATTTGAACAAACTTGGTTGCCCTTCATTCCAGCATGCAACTGGCCAAATATCATCACCCTGGGAATTTTGGTTATTCAGAAGAAGTCGTTTGAAGTAAAATATTGACGCCAGACGACGGACGGACGACGGACGCCGCACCACGGCATAAGCTCA
>NW_018454155.1:0-404 GCF_002113885.1 Mizuhopecten yessoensis
TTTTTTACATGGTCATTGACTAAACGCTTTCATTGACATTTGTTTGGAAATACACCATACATCAAAAATTCATCAATAACATGATACAAATTGTATTTTTGTAAAACATTAACAACGTCGGGAACAAAACCTCTACTAAATTGAGACAGGTTGAATTCGAATAGACGCTTGATAAGAATTTCGCGTGTTAAACAGCCAACTTCCATGGAACATATTCTACCAAAAAATAACATTTTCTTTACGCTGATGTATACTTCTACAGAAAATCAACCAATCAAGGACGTACACATATCTGTTCTTGTTCTTACAATAACACCTTGGATTGATTTGACAATGAAGTTTTGTGCTTTTTCTAACAAGTAAATTTCATTTTGCTTTAATTGCCACAATTCACACCCATACAG
>NW_018454156.1:0-404 GCF_002113885.1 Mizuhopecten yessoensis
CCCCCTGATTTGTGTTAAAAAACTAACGTTACAGTCCCCTTGTTTACTGTTAACAAACTAACGTTACAGTCCCCTTGTTTACTGTTTACAAACTAACGTTACAGTCCCCCTGTTATGTAGAAACAAACTAAAGTTATAATCCCCCTGTTTGGTTTAACAAACTAACGATACAGTCATTTACCTACCACCAGTCCTGGTTTAGTAAGTAAACGGCACAATATTTAATCATTTACCTACCACCAGTCCTGGTTTAGTAAGTAAACGTCACAATATTTAATCATTTACCTACCACCAGTACCGGTTTTGTAAGTAAACGGCACAANACACAATATGCAATCATTTAACTGCCACCAGTCCTAGTTTGGTAAGTAAACGGCACAATAATTAATCATTTACCTACCACC
>NW_018454157.1:0-404 GCF_002113885.1 Mizuhopecten yessoensis
ACCACCAAATAAAGGATCATGATATCACATAAAGGTTATTGCAACAAAATATAGGATCATGATGTCACATACAGGTTATAGCCACCAAATAAAGGATCATGATATCACATAAAGGTTATAACCACCAAATAAAGGATCATGATATCNAGGTTATAGCCACCAAATATAGGATCATGATATCACATACAGGTTATAACCACCAAATAAAGGATCATGATATCACATAAAGGTTATTGCAACCAAATATAGGATCATGGTATCACATAAAGGTTATAGCCACCAAATAAAGGATCATGATATCACATAAAGGTTATAACCACCAAATTAAGGATCATGATATCACATAAAGATTATAGCCACAAATAAAGGATCATGATATCACATAAAGGTTATAGCCACCAAAT
>NW_018454158.1:0-404 GCF_002113885.1 Mizuhopecten yessoensis
GGGGCGAACGATTGCTAAATCGCACAGATGTGCGCACCGTGTGTGTACGATGTGCGGACGGTGGGTGAACGATGTATGCACGATGTGCGCACGCTATTTTTGGTGCGTTGTGCGGCCCCACAACTGTACATGTATGTAAAAGGACGACGGACAAAACATTGACACAAGAGTGAATGTGTATGTATGTAAAAAGAGTGAATGTACCTGTATGTAAAAGAACGACGACCAAAACATTGACACAAGAGTGAATGTGTATGTATGTAAAAGGACTGACGGCAAAAATATTGACACCAGAGTGAATGTACATTTATGCAAAAGGACGACGAAAAAACCCATTGATACCAGAGTGAATGTACAGTTCTGTATCCTGTATACTGTCAATAGAACTACCACATACATCAATC
>NW_018454159.1:0-404 GCF_002113885.1 Mizuhopecten yessoensis
CCTCCGAACTAAGAAAAAAATTGAGAGTTCGAAATAGATTGCACAAAACCGTAAGAACAACAAAGCTTCTTTCGAATGTCGAATTTAAGTCTCAACGTAATAAGGTTAACAACATGACAAAGCATGCCCGTTTTATATTTTATGAAAATGTTCAAGGTATAATTAAAGAGTATTCGTCCTCTGATCAAAAATCTTACTGGAGACTTATTAAACGGTTAATTAAATCCACTGGCACTTCAAAATCTATACCTACTCTTGTAGATCCTCATACTAACACTACAGTTACTAATAACGAAGCAAAAACTAACTTATTAGATGACTATTTTTATAATATTACACGAGTAAATGATATTCCACTGTGGTTCCTATTGTTGAGCCAAAAACTGACAACACGTTTAGTTCTA
>NW_018454160.1:0-404 GCF_002113885.1 Mizuhopecten yessoensis
ACATTAAGAGAGTAAAGTAGCACTATAACCTTCAACATTACAACATTGTACAGAAGCATCCTACAACATTAAGAGAGTAAAGTAGCACTATAACCTTCAACATTACAACAATGTACACAAGCATCCTACAACATTAAGAGAGTAAATGAGCACTATGACCATCAAAATTACAACATTGTACAGAAGCATCCTACAACATTAAGAGAGTAAACAAGCACTATAACCTTCAACATTACAACATTGTACACAAGCATCCTACAACATTAAGAGAGTAAATGAGNGTGTACAGAAGCATCCTACAACATTAAGAGAGTAAACAAGCACTATAACCTTCAACATTACAACATTGTACACAAGCATCCTACAACATTAAGAGAGTAAATGAGCACTATAACCTTCAACAT
>NW_018454161.1:0-404 GCF_002113885.1 Mizuhopecten yessoensis
TTGTAATTTGCTATAATAAATAAATACGTGCATCATGAAATCATAGAATCATTCGTATCAATCAAGGCATGAGCACGTTACAAAAGAATGTGTGTACTATACTATGCTCCGATGAATTTGTTACATGTACAAGTCTGCTTTATGGGGGCAACCGTGTTGGTGAGTAAAAGTAGGTATTTAAATGGAACGAAAATATACAAATTTGGAGAGTTATAAAACATTTGACAGGTGCACAAATTGCTCTTTGCTTTTACCCGCCATATCGACCAGAACTCATATACATGTAGTAGGTATATGCCTTTTCTATATTATCCAAAAGTCTACTTAAGGTTAAATCGTTTAGTTACAGTGATCATCCATTGTGGAAATATTTGGGTTACTTCGATTCCTGAACTCGTCGTTAC
>NW_018454162.1:0-404 GCF_002113885.1 Mizuhopecten yessoensis
TCCACTGAAGAAGAGGGCCAGAAATGCCATAATTATTCAATTTATTTATTAGACCTCTGTGCCAGACTCGGTCAAAAGCTTTTGAAAAATCACAAAATATTAATAGAGAATGTTCGTAATTGTCTAAAAAGGTAACTATTGAATGATATAGCTCAATAAGTTGATGTTTCGTGGAATGGTTAGGTAAAAATCCTGACTGATATTTGTAAAAAAGGTCATTTTCAATCAAAAAGTTATATACATTTTTATAAACCAAACGCTCAAACAGTTTTCCAATACAGCTTATCAATGAAATCGGTCTGTCATTGGAGGTAATACTTGCATCATTAGCTTTATAGATAGGCATGACATGAGCGATTAGTTATCAGGATATGTACAAGAAGACAGAGAATAATTAAAAATAA
>NW_018454163.1:0-404 GCF_002113885.1 Mizuhopecten yessoensis
TCCCTATATTCTGGTATCTCTTCTGTCACTGTTGTCGTCCCTATACTCTGGTATCTCTTCTCTCACGGTTCTCGTCCCTATATTCTGGTATCTCTCCTGTCTCTGTTGTCGTCCCTATATTCTGGTATTTCTTCTGTCACTGTTGTCGTTCCCTATATTCTGGTATCTCTCCTGTTTCTGTTGTCGTTCCCTATATTCTGGTATCTCTTCTGTCTCTGTTGTCGTCCCTATATTCTGGTACTCTTCTGTCACTGTTGTCGTCCCTATATTCTGGTATCTCTTCTGTCACTGTTGTCGTCCCTATATTCNCTCTTCTGTCACTCTTGTCGTTCCCTATATTCTGATATCTCTTCTGTCTTTGTTGTCGTTCCGTATCTTCTGGTATCTCTCCTGTCTCTGTTGTC
>NW_018454164.1:0-404 GCF_002113885.1 Mizuhopecten yessoensis
TTGAACATTTCCTGTTGTAAAACCATGGATAGTTATAGTAGTTGGTGTACTTGGTGTCTCTTAAGATAGTATCTAGCGTTGACGCATTGAACATTTCCTGTAGTAATACCATGGATAGTTATAGTAGTTGGTGTACTTGGTGTCTCTTAAGATAGTATCTAGCGTTGACGCATTGAACATTTCCTGTAGTAATCCCATGGATAGTTATAGTAGTTGGTGTACTTGGTGTCTCTTAAGATAGTATCTAGTGTTGACGCATTGAACATTTCCTGTAGTAATACCATGGATAGTTATAGTAGTTGGTGTACTTGGTGTCTCCTAAAATAGTATCTATCTGTGACGCATTGAACATTTCCTGAAGTAATGCCATGGATAGTTATAGTAGTTGGTGTACTTGGTGTCTC
>NW_018454165.1:0-404 GCF_002113885.1 Mizuhopecten yessoensis
AAAGTATCTGATATATAGGTATCCAGTGTTACCCGAGGGTTAACATAAAGTATCTGATATATAGGTACCAGTTTTACCAGAGGGTTAACAGAAAGTATCTGATATATAGGTATCCAGTGTTTCCCGAGGGTTCACAGAAAGTATCTGATATATAGGTATCAAGTGTTACCCGAGGGTTAACAGAAAGTATCTGATATAAAGCTCGGTATCTAGTGTTACCCGAGGGTTAATAGAAAGAATCTGATATATAGCTCGGTATCCAGTGTTACCCGAGGGTTAACAGAAAGTATCTGATATATAGGTATCCAGTGTTACCCGAGGATTAACAGAAAGTATCTGATATAAAGGTATCCAATGTAACCCGAGGGTTAACAGAAAGTATCTGATATATAGGTACCAGTGTT
>NW_018454166.1:0-404 GCF_002113885.1 Mizuhopecten yessoensis
AGGTTTAACTAACAGACAGTCATAAACTGTACGAAGGTAGAACTAACAGACAGTCCTAAACTTTACAAAGGAAGAACTAACAGAAAATCCTAAACTGTACAAAGGTAGAACTAACAGACAGTCCTAAACTTTACAAAGGAAGAACTAACAGACAGTCATAAACCGTACGAAGGTAGAAATAACAGACAGTCCTAAACGTTACAAAGGAAGAACTAATAGACAGTCCTAAACTGTACAAAGGTAGAACTAACAGACAGTCCTAAACTGTACAAAGGAAGAACTAATAGACAGTCCTAAACTGTACAAAGGTAGAACTAACAGATAATCCTCAACTGTTCAAAGGTAGAACTAACAGACAATCCTAAACTTTTATCAGGTAGAACTAACAGACAGTCCTAAACTGT
>NW_018454167.1:0-404 GCF_002113885.1 Mizuhopecten yessoensis
AAAGATGTAATTTCTCCAGCAGAAGAACTTAATGATGATCTTGAACCCATTAATAATATGGCAAAACTCTGGAAAATCAATTTTAATCCTCAAAAAAATATATTGCATTAACTGTAACTAAGAAAAATAGACAGCATCCATTACTTATATTTGATAATCAGATGATTCATGAAAATAATTCTCATAAACATCTTGGCGTAGTATTTAATACTAATGGTTCTTGGGGTGATCATGTTTAATATATTTATGATAAACCATGTAAAAGATTAAATATTCTACGTATGCTAAAACATAAATTTGATAGGAAATCTTTAGAATTACTATATCTCTCCTTCATTCGTCTTACTTTAGAATATGCTTCTTCTGTCTGGGGTAATTGTAATATTGGGGAAGAAAAACTACTG
>NW_018454168.1:0-404 GCF_002113885.1 Mizuhopecten yessoensis
TATTTTTATTGAGATTAGGTCATTTAAAGGTTTATACCACCATTCGGGCCAGTTGACCTAATAAATAGTAATAATACTTTGAGGTTCTTATATACAGCTTAATCACAACCTAGTTCATAGGTCATCTCAAAGTGGTTCACAAATTATTATCCATGGTTATAGGGCCTTTGCAACCAGCCAATATTTTTCTCAACTCCCTGGGGAGCATACAGTGTGTGCTGCCATTTCGGCGCTCACAGCTAGCTTTCAACAATTCTAGCACTGCCCAACCACGTACTGACTTTACAGCTGTGAAGACTGGAACAAACGGAGTAAAGTATCTTGCTCAAAGTTGTTTAAAGATTTTGAATATATTTCACCCCTGTGACCTTCAATAAATGTTAAGGTCATTCACTTGACCAAAC
>NW_018454169.1:0-404 GCF_002113885.1 Mizuhopecten yessoensis
AAACAACGGGTAATGCCGTACATGAGTTGTTAATAAAAGTATTTAATTGCTACGCTGTTTGTTTCGTTTATTGACCGAATCAGATATCATTTTACACACGCTGCCCACACAACAACAAAGATTTGAAGAATTTTAAGTCTTCGTTTGATAATCGGGTTTGAACTTTTGAATGCCCTTTGTATGCATTCAGCCAATAATTGCACTATGGAACATTCCGATTAACTCATAACATACCTGTCCATACATATTTGCATTAATTCGATTAAGACGTTAACTGACATCTATAATCAGTGTCCGATGTCAGAGGTTGAGGCGGACTGAACAAAAAATATAAGCAAGCTTAGCCAAAAAGAACTGTTAACCATCGGTACCGTTTCCACATTACCGCGACAAATCACAAATCT
>NW_018454170.1:0-404 GCF_002113885.1 Mizuhopecten yessoensis
AAACCTGTATTCTCTTCAAGCTAAACATAAATCTTTAACATCTAAAGTAATCAGGTACTTGCAAAAGCGTTTGAACTATGTGTTGAGTCAGAACCAAGGTAATGCAGAGGGAATATGTGATGGATTGAAAGCCCTTGGAGAGCATCCTTTCGGTTATCATCAATTTTGTGGTTCATGGTGTTCATGGTGTTCCCACAAAACTGATCCATCAACAAAATACACTTCTCTGCCATATGGACGTCCCCTCAGTGATGATAACCTAAAGAAATCTCTGGTGGATCTGTTAAAAAAATACCAGCCTGAAAGTAAGAAACTCTCTCAACTTTCAAGTACAAAAGGGAATGAAAGTTTCAACAAAACTGTGGCATCCAAGGCCCCAAAGTCTCACTTCTACAGTGGTTCGG
>NW_018454171.1:0-404 GCF_002113885.1 Mizuhopecten yessoensis
ACTGCCGTTCCTGAGAAGAAGTCAAAAGTGCCTCAGCCAATCAGAGGCAAAGGCGACTGTATAGAATTTTTTGATCGGGACGAAAAGTAAGAACACTTTTTTGGATCACGTAAAACATTTTTACCTAGTCGGTAAGTACAACATTTTTTGAGAATACTTGTTTAAGGCGAAAATGTTAGTGTGGCCATCTTCATTTCCAGATTTACGGATCAGTTCGGAAAGTAAGAAAACTTGTTGAGGACCTCATAAGGACAATTGTGTCAACGACAGTAGAAGTGTTATGACGACAGTAATAGTGTTATGATGACAGTTGAAGTGTTATGACGACAGTAGTAGTGTTTTGACGATGTAGAAGTGTTTGACAGTAGTAGTGTTATGATGACAGTAGTAGTGTTATGACGACA
>NW_018454172.1:0-404 GCF_002113885.1 Mizuhopecten yessoensis
GGTATGTCTTACAATTCATGTCGTACACAAGGTATGTCTTACAATACATGTCGTACGCAAGGTATGTCTTACAATACATATGTCGTACACAGTGTATGTCTTACAATTCATGTGTCGTACACAAGGTATGTCTTACAATACATATATCTTACACAAGGTATGTCTTACTAACTATAAGTCATACACAGTGTATGTCTTACAATTCATATGTCGTACACAAGGTATGTCTTACAATACATATGTTGTACACAATGTATGTCTTACAATACATATGTCGTACACAAGGTACGTCTTACAATACATGTCGTACACAAGGTATGTTTTCCAATACATGTCATACACAAGGTATGTCTTGCATCACATATGTCATACACAAGGTATGTCTTACAATACATATGTCGTAC
>NW_018454173.1:0-404 GCF_002113885.1 Mizuhopecten yessoensis
GCATCGGGCAATCACCACGCAGGTGTATGGCGGCTCTAGAGGGCGCGCCGAGCCAAAAGCCCCTCAACCCAGAGAGAGGGAGGACCGTCCGCGGATATGGATTTCAGGGGATCCCGGACCTTCTGGAACTCCAGTGTGGCAGATCGGTCTCGGAGGCCCGGGAATCCTCGGAAACGACGGGTGTCGCGTGTTGAGGACCGGGAACAAGCCCTGAACCAACCCCAGGCCAAAATGGGGAGGCACGCCAAAGCAGGGCGTAGGCGGGTTCAGGGCTGTACGATCTCTCTATGCGGGATGGAAACGACCTATCCGAAGCTCCATCTAATCGAAGATCATGTCCCGGCCATCTTCGCGGACAAACCACGGACGCCGGATCCCGTAGGACGGGGAGATCTGGGTGAGGA
>NW_018454174.1:0-404 GCF_002113885.1 Mizuhopecten yessoensis
AAAAAGGCAAAAAGAAAAACATGCTGAAACCCTTTAGTTCACCACATGAAATGAACTCCCCCTCCCTGCACCACCCTTTTTTTCTCTACCCCAGACATAATTTTTGATATATTCAATACGAGTACTTTATACTGGTATTTTATACGAGTACATGTAGGTTAATGTGGCTTCTAATCGTCAGGGCCATTTTTATTGACAAAACAAATGCTTGTGGTCTCGGATGACGCAACGACTTCTCCTGAATAACTAGAAAGCCTAGGATGATGATATTTGGCATGAAGCATGCTTTGCTTAGAGGTACCAAGTTTGTTCAAATGATTGACCTTGACATATATTCAAGGTTGTATGGGTCAATTATGTTTAAAACATTTAAACGACTTCTGAATAACCATAAGGCTAAGGTT
>NW_018454175.1:0-404 GCF_002113885.1 Mizuhopecten yessoensis
GTCATTGTGTGAAATATCCCATAATTTAGCTGAAACATCCCATAATTTAGCTGAAATATCTCATAATTTAACTCTGAGCCAGACGATTGCCAAAATACCAAACTACAGTAATTCTTGTTTGTCTAGATGGAAAGATAAAAATTATCTTTGTGTAATTGTTGCCGTTATGTTGGCCACAACTTGTGAATGTTGCATCTGATTGGACAGGGAATCTTGTTACACAGGATGGGCGCGCTCAGTGGCATTCATCAGAACGGCAACCATTACGAGATGCTAGATATCAATGGCTGTCATAACAATCTTAGCCAATCTCTCACGGGCAATACAAGTTCTCTGTCAGAACAACGCTGTGGTAAAGGGTCCTACACACAGCAAACTGACAGTTTAATCAACGTGCAAATCTT
>NW_018454176.1:0-404 GCF_002113885.1 Mizuhopecten yessoensis
CTCCATTCCAAGATGTCCTTGTACACCAAATCTAGATAATTCAGGTAAAATACGTCCCGGAAAAACTTCTCGGATGGATGCATGCATGAAGTGCAAACCTATAGTTCCCTCCACGCCCACCAGTGTGGGACTAATAAATGTGTAACAAATTCATTACAAACCACAGAATAATGTTCATGAAATAATTGGGATGATTGAACTAGAAAAGGTTATCAGATGTTTTAAGGAATGGGCCGGGGAGCTTTGAAGTTTCTTGTAACCTATAGCTACTGCTGTACCTGTGCTCATACAATGTACCTTGCAAGTTTGTATGTCAGTACACTTAAACAAGCATAATTTCAAAAAAGAATCTTTACCATTAAACTTATTACATGAAAATATTTTCAAAAACACAGTGATTGAGT
>NW_018454177.1:0-404 GCF_002113885.1 Mizuhopecten yessoensis
ATAACTTTTCTTCCTTAAGACCATCCTTGAAAATGGTGAAGTATGGGGTAACACCATCTTCTCTGTAGTTGAGAAGGAGAACAGCACCATCTGGGTCCATGGATTCACCAACGTAGAATTCGTAATCCTTGAAGTTGGCAAGAATCTTCTTGAAAAGAACAACAGCTTCCTTTTCGAAGTCTGGGACACGTTCTGGGTTGTTTTCTTGGAGGTACTTTCTGATACTCTTCATGTAACTCTTCATGTAGACCTTGTAAGAAGCCTTATCGAATTGAGTTTCTTGAAGACGGAAGGAGTAGACAACATTGTTGACAACTTGAGCATCTTCTGGGATTGGACCATCATCTTCTTCTTCAGCAGATGGGTTGGCACCAATATCGAAATCTTGGTTACCGGAAACAGTA
>NW_018454178.1:0-404 GCF_002113885.1 Mizuhopecten yessoensis
ATACGTTTTCCTTGTCATAGAATTAAGTCATCTCAATAATTAAAATCATCAAGGGTTCGTTGTTATTTAAAATTGCAGTTATTCCCGAATAACTACATGGATACTAGTAATACAATGTTTCTATTCCATGATATTAGGGATGTTAAACATTGAGGTTCCATGTAAATTTATATCCTTGTGATATGAACATCATCCACCATGTCATTTATAATGAACCACTGAGGATAGTTACCTTGATAAAAGCTTCCAATGGATACATTGTCCTCCGTGTCTCGTCCTACAAAAAAGTGAATAGAAAAACTTCAATTTGAATCGCACAGCTAAACAAATAATATTTACAAAACGAGAGACGGAGGTCACCGTGGTGTTTGCAGTTACATTATACAATTATATACCAGATAAAA
>NW_018454179.1:0-404 GCF_002113885.1 Mizuhopecten yessoensis
CGTGTGATCGGTTCAATAAAAGTAACAGCCTGAAATTTGCATCAGCCTTAAGCTTGGAGAACTTCGTCAACATCTATTGTTGATAATGTCACACAATTGTGTCTCGTTCCTGGAAAATTTGCATTCCTCTAGATCTGCATGCCAAAATGTTATTGTTGTCGACATTATGGAAACTTGTCACGTTCTATGATCAGATTATGAGGTGATAACTCCACGCCAGATTACAGGAACAATGGTCGTTACGTTATGGTAAACGTGAACAATGGTCGTTACGTTATGGTAAACGTAGACTGAAAATATTCAGGAATAGGACCAATGAACAAACAAAAATGTTATGGTATATTTGATTGATAGGGTGGACCTATCTACAGCTGATTAAGGAGAATCATCCAGCAGATCTTCTC
>NW_018454180.1:0-404 GCF_002113885.1 Mizuhopecten yessoensis
TCTCATCTTGTGCAAATAAAAAGTGGAAAACATGTCGACATTCTATGGTTTATTGTCAATACATAATTCAAATAGATGCGTCATTAATTTTACCATCAATATACAAGACGATGTGTATAACTACAATTTATATTAAATATCAAAATATATGGAAGGCACACTGGAACAGTGAAATATCAAACGCACATTATTTGCTGTGAACATTATTTATTACATCATTTCTCGAACTGACCCAGAAATATATTTTGTGGACCGAAGTATTCATTCCAACACCGTCAACGTGTAAATACATGAACTAGGGGAAACCATGACAATCCATTTCAAAACTGATGCATTTGTACGAAATTATAAAACGACTCATGATATTAGCAAATCGTAATACTTTCTTTCATCAAATAAAATAT
>NW_018454181.1:0-404 GCF_002113885.1 Mizuhopecten yessoensis
AGACAAACTTCGGTAGACAAATCTTTCATTTTAGGTATTAAATGTGAAGTAAACAGTAGGACATTTAAAGATCTAAACTATGAAAATAAATCAAAAGATTTTATTACTCTTGTTGTTATATGGCCAAACGATTGATAAGCGCGATAGATAGATTACAATAAAACGATAAAGCCAAACTAGGTATCTTATACACAGACACTCCGGTAGTACAATTATTTGCAAAACATCTGCTCGAAGAAAAAAAAGGTAATTGTCATTAAAAGAGCTTATCTTATTCGTCCGTTAGTAAATGCGTACATGTATATCAATTCCAGAGAGTAGTCGACCTATCAACTGTTTCATCGATTTTAACTTAGAGAAAAAAACTTCACTTCATGAAACCATGTTAAAACGTGAACGTAAAG
>NW_018454182.1:0-404 GCF_002113885.1 Mizuhopecten yessoensis
GGCAAAACAGGTGTACAGTCCCGTGTCAAGACAGCCAGCAGTTGTCAGGTTATAAGTACTCTCTAGTACGTCCCGGTCGGTGGAAAGAAGACTGTTGTTGGCTTTGAAATACCACTTTATTGTAGACGGAGGGAAACTCTCTACAGCACAGATCAGTGCTTTAGGTCCCTTCTCAGTGACATCAGCGCCCCCTTTTGTGTAATTAAGACTGATAATTCGAGGCGGAACTACAATGCAAGAGAATAAAAAAACGAAAGCATTGTATAACGTTTTATGCCTATCAATTGCCGAATCATTTTGAAAGGAACAGAAACAAGAAATCCCAGAGGAATCTTGGCGTCCACCATTATATCATCTTCATTTGAACTTAATTTTATACTGCTGTGTATACAAAAACTCAAAAA
>NW_018454183.1:0-404 GCF_002113885.1 Mizuhopecten yessoensis
TACCATACAGCTGACCTTACTCCTGATAGATACGGATAAATGACTCATAATAGGTACGGATAGATGAAGAAATCATCATGAAACGAACAAAGTGTTTGTCATTTCATTTCATTTGTTTTTAATTTCTAAGTGAATTATTTGTAACTTATTGTACATGTACCACCTTGGAGGTGATTTATAGCTATTTTCACACCACAACAATGCTACGATACGTAACAATGTCGGATTAAAATAAATAAAAAAACACCAAAAAATTATTAATACCAGCATTGGAGTATACAAAACACTATGAGTTAAGAAATCAGGTAATAGAAATTAAAAATTAAACGCATAATTACGGCATTTCAAAGAACTGGTATTCTACATTTAGCTAATCTGATATATATTTTGCACTAGAGAATATA
>NW_018454184.1:0-404 GCF_002113885.1 Mizuhopecten yessoensis
GACGGTGTCTTGGTCTACCCATGATGGAACTGCTCGTTACCCAAGTGACTTCTCCCGAAACAGCGGAGTAGCTACCTTCGGAAATGGTCAGAGCACGACGACATTTTCTATTGGAGTTGTCAACGACCAGGTAACGTATATCATTGTTTGTGATAAGGATGTAGTAATTTGTCGTTAACGTTAATTTGCGATGAATATTAATAACATAACAAATATTGTGTCCTTATAGACCATATATATTTGTGTGTTGGTTTTGCATTGAAATGAAACAAAACCCGTTTTTGTTGAACTTTCAGATATACGAGTCCAGTGAAAGTTTCACAGTAATTTTGTCAGTTGCTGCATCCTCAACCATCGTGGTAATCGGATCACGAAGAGAGGCAACAGTCACCATCACGAATGAT
>NW_018454185.1:0-404 GCF_002113885.1 Mizuhopecten yessoensis
ACTTTATGGATTAATTGTGCTTGTTGAGAGCAAACAAACAATGTGTTAAAATCTTACATAGCTTCCAACTGCTTCTTCTAATGCATCGGATATAGATTTTTCGGTGGTTTT
Organism: Mizuhopecten yessoensis; assembly: GCF_002113885.1. Lineage (NCBI taxonomy): Eukaryota > Metazoa > Mollusca > Bivalvia > Pectinida > Pectinidae > Mizuhopecten > Mizuhopecten yessoensis. The sequence continues at coordinate 112 of NW_018454185.1, forward strand.
GTTTGAAGGTGGGTTTTTTGACTGAAAGCCCAGGCTTTTAACGACATCTACAGAAGATCCTCTTGACAGCAAGTATTTGCATCCACTGGGTGAAGCAAAATCTGAAAGATGAATTTCAGAATATTATTACTACAAGCGAGTTTTGACATTTTTATATTTTTAATTCAAGTCTTCATTGAGAATGAATAGGATTGGATAGTTGTGGAAAGTCTAGAAAAGCTGACACAGACTCGGTTTACAGAGATAAAAAGTCTCTGTAAACGGGGATAAAGTGAACACATGCATAAAATAAA
>NW_018454186.1:0-404 GCF_002113885.1 Mizuhopecten yessoensis
TCAGTATTACATATCTCTGGGTAGGGTTTTCCTGCGTAACTTGTCTTCATAAAACCTTAGTAGTTGTAAAGATGTGAAAACCTGATTAAATCAAAACTTTTTCTCAATATTTCATGTTTTGTCATTGGTCTCATTGACATAGAGAATTGAAATTTCATACACTCTCATTGACATAGAGAATTGAAATTTCATACACTGGTACCATATCTAGTTTAATTTTTACCTCCCTGTCTTCTCTACCCTTTCTTTTCTGTTGTATGTGTCTCCCAGGTCTTCAACTTGGCTATTAGGACATTAAAACTTAAACTAGTTGTAAGAGTTTCTCTCCATCAGACGAGCATCCGTAATGCGCCTACAGAAGACTGCTGGTCATATCAGGTGATGCCATATTAACCTGTACGACT
>NW_018454187.1:0-404 GCF_002113885.1 Mizuhopecten yessoensis
GTCTAGACATACAAGTTTCACTGCCTCCACCACTGAGAGCGTCTCCTGTGGCACCTCCATACGGATCAGTATATCCAGCAGAGCTGGCCTCTAGACTTGGGCTTCCAGCACCATACTTTATCTACAATATACGCCAATTCAAAAATGGTATTTCTTTCATCAATGCATTTATATTAATTCTTGATTTTATCCAAAATATGTTTTATAATGCTTATTTATCAATACTGCCACTTGCTGTATATCGCTATTTTACTCAATTAAGTATATATTTTTATATATTGATGTTTCATCATATCATTTAGGAAAGTATCTGATACAATTTGTATGTATTGACCCTAACTTAAGAATACTGTTTTATCTGCAATGTCCTTGCTATGTGATTTTGAAACATATTGGAGAATAAT
>NW_018454188.1:0-404 GCF_002113885.1 Mizuhopecten yessoensis
TCCAGGTGCGTAACCCTCAAGCCACCGCCAAGCCAGTTGTCCCAATCTCCAGCTACCACTAAACTAGTTGTTCTACCTATCAGGCAAGAAAATGCATGTCTTTTCCTATACAAAATTGTCCTTGTAAGTAAGACCGTTTACATTCCAGCATGTGCACTTTGCAATACCTTCTACTAATATGAGTGCATGCATGCATGTTTCAGGAAATATATACCCGTGTGTTAATGGTTCTTGCGGATATATCCAAACTTGTCTGGCCTAAGGGAAGAACAGGTATGGCTTAAAACGATTGTGACACTGATCGTGTTGTGTCGTGTTGTCCTTTTTTGCTTATCTCAGCAATACTATGATTTATATTAACTAAATATGAGGAATCGAATCAATAGAAATATCACTAAAAGATT
>NW_018454189.1:0-404 GCF_002113885.1 Mizuhopecten yessoensis
TTGTAAAATGAATAAAGTTTATAAAAAGCGGTCGCAATTAACTCGGCATAACTGTTCACTTCCGATCGGAGAACCGAACCCCCGGTCGCCTTTTGTGAAAGGCGAGTGCGTTATCCACCGTGCGCCACCCGGTCGAGTGGATAACGCACTCCTTAAAAGCCACGTTTTATATTACAAATTATAGCATGATACTGTATCACGACTGATGCATAGTATGTATTCCAGCATGCGGAAAACTAGTGTCAAGATACACTGTACCTTCCCCATCCTCGATATCCAGGGGTCCTGGAATATGTCATAGAAGGCACGAAGATAGCTGTTTGATTGGTCTCTGGTAAAAAAACCTGACCAATCGCTGAGCTGATACCTGTCCTTTAAAGATTACAAAGGAGAGACGCCCGACT
>NW_018454190.1:0-404 GCF_002113885.1 Mizuhopecten yessoensis
GGAGGTTATTTGATAATTTGTCTGCAGATACAACTATATACACGGCATGCAGATAAGCGTGCTCATTTTAGAATGCTCTTGTTTTACCCATTACCTGGCGCAGTCCAGCAGTTTTTTTCAAAAACATATCCAGTTTGTGGTAGAAGGTTCCGAAGCCTAGGACGACACTCCATGAAAACATCCATAGCTTTGCATAATGGATAGTATGTAACTAGCCAGTTGTTATGTGTCCAGCTGTGTCTGCATGGGCTGTAGAACAAGATGCCAAAGGTAGAGGTATTCCAAGGTCGTCCATATTCAGCTATCGTAACGTTTGCTTGTATTTAACACGTATAGGATCAATGGGTTGTAAATACATGTAACTGTACGGAATAGTTGGGGTACTTTTGTATCTGAAGGACGGT
>NW_018454191.1:0-404 GCF_002113885.1 Mizuhopecten yessoensis
TAACCTAAACGTTAAAGTTAACCTTAACTTAACCTAAACGTTAAAAGTAACCTTAACTTAACCTAAACGCTAAAGTTAACCTTAAGTTAAACATATCCTTAACGTTAAACTTAACTTTAAAGTAAAATTTAACCATACCGTTAAAGATAACCTTAACCTCGAATTAAACCTCAACGTTAAAGTTAATCTTAAACTTAACCTTAACGTAAAAGTTGTCCTAAACGTTAAACATAACCTAAACGCTAAACTTAACATTAAACTTAACCTCAACGTTAAAGTTAACCTTAAACTGAACTTTATCGTTGAAGTTAACCGTAACGTTAAAGTTAAACGTTATACCTTACAATAAACTTAACCTTAACGTTAAACTAAACCTAAATCTTTACCTTTACCTTAAACTTAAC
>NW_018454192.1:0-404 GCF_002113885.1 Mizuhopecten yessoensis
GTCAGCCGACAGCCTAGACACCGCAACGTCCCCCGGGGTGGTGTTTCTTACACTAACAAGTGTATCTCCCTTTATTGGATCATGAGTGAGGGACCAACATGCGTTGTTATATTTGTATAACAACTCGACTGCTCCGTCCTGTGTCACACTGAATACTTCTCCTCCACTACTTGTACCCATGACAAACCTCCCGTTTGTATGTGATATACCATTACAGTATTTACTATTTGACATGTTGATATCAGATACTAGGGAGAGTTTTGAGGCCTCAACCTTTACGACACTTACACCACTAGGACTGTTGACAGCGACCGCCACCGTGTAGTTGTCCACCAGACACATATCGTTGGGATATTTTCGAACGGTCAACTCGTCCAGGTACTGTCCTTTGTCTGTAAACAACT
>NW_018454193.1:0-404 GCF_002113885.1 Mizuhopecten yessoensis
TTTGACATAATAGATTATATTTTCTTTAAGAAGTTTCGTAAATCTTCATATCCATTGTATCTGAAAGTATGCTACAGATTTAGAAATTGTTAGCTTTATGCGGCTTCTCTGTTGCAATTCAATTATCAATTGTTTCACTGACATATCTTAGTATTTGCTAATAATTATTTTTAATGTTCATTGAGAATTCAAACAAAACATAAGAAGCGTTCAAAAAGTCTTTAATGGGAAATAAGACAGAACCTACCGTTGTTCAACAAGCGAAAAGCATCTCTTGCTCTCTGGGTTTTTTCCTCCAGGACATAGTATTGCCGCTGCGTTGCGGCAGAGTGAGACATATGGCCTGCAATATTTTCCCGGATGTTCTCGGGGTATGCCTTTATCTGAAATTAAAGTTCAGAACA
>NW_018454194.1:0-404 GCF_002113885.1 Mizuhopecten yessoensis
GACAATTGTTGAGATCCTTTATGTTTAGTGGTCATCTGCTGCGTGTAAGATTACCAAAAGAATAATACGAGAGAAAATACAAATATTTGTTTTGAAATCTTCAAGACATCTTTGGTGTTGTTTATTTCATAAAAATGCAAGAAAACTTTTTTTTTAAAGATTTATTTCATACAAACTACACAAGCTATGAATTTATCTTGCTCATATGGAGGGCATCGCAGAGAGCCACAGAAAGCTTTGACTCCATAAAACAACATACCATTGTCGTTTCTATCAGCTCCTCCAGAGAGCGGCTGTGCATTCTCATCTACACATACATATTGGGTAGCAGCTACTTGGGCATAATAACCCGACGCTAATGACCCACTGTAGGCCTTCGTCCAGCCGCTGTAGCAGGTCGTCCT
>NW_018454195.1:0-404 GCF_002113885.1 Mizuhopecten yessoensis
ATATTACAATAGTGACTCTATATTAACACAGTTACACGATATTACGAAAATGACTCTGTATTAACACCGTTACACGATATTACAATAGTGACTCTATATAAACACAGTTACAGGATATTACAATAGTGACTCTATATTAACAAAGTTACAGGATATTACAAAAGTGACTCTGTATTAACACAGTTACACGATATTACAATAGTGACGCTATCTTAACACAGTTACACGATATCACAATAGTGACTCTGTATTAACCTAGTTACACGATATCACAATAGTGACTCTGTATTAACACAGTTACACGATATTACAATAGTGACTTTATATTAACACCGTTACACGATATTACAATAGTGTCTCTATATTAACACAGTTACACGATATTACAATAGTGACTCTATATT
>NW_018454196.1:0-404 GCF_002113885.1 Mizuhopecten yessoensis
TAGGCTCTATGTACATCAGCGGAGGACATACAGATGATGGCAGGAGATTTGCCAACAACTTTAGCATGAATAAAGACGGTAAGGGCATCACATACGAAGGGGAAATGACTCATGATAGAACTGGTTGGCAGGTACAAAACAGTGGACGGTTTTCCGTGACTGCGTTATCCGACTCAATCCAGTCTACTTGGAATCACGAAAACACACCATCAACCATTACCACTATCCTCAATGGTAACTACGGGGGCAAAAATATTGAATTTGACCTGACTGCCAATCAGGCTCTTACCGTTGAGCGTGGCACCGGATCTCTGAGTGTGCAACTAACAGGTAACGTTCTGCCTACTATGGGCATATCCGCCACTCATGAACATGACAATGGATTGATTAATAATGCCCTCACA
>NW_018454197.1:0-404 GCF_002113885.1 Mizuhopecten yessoensis
GAGAGCCATTGTTTGCTGACACTTTGGGGGAAAGACGATTAGTTCGGTGACTAGATTAACATTTACACTTAAGCAAAGCTCCTATTTAAACCACATAGAATTATGAGTACTGAATTACGTATGTTTATCATGTCTATCGATTAATAACCTGACTAGATATAAAAGAAGGTTTATTGCCATTAACCTAGCGTATTCGTCTGCACTGCTTAATATTTTTAGTATTAGCCATTTCTCTTTTAAACTCGTATTATTTATGAAGAATTTTATCATCCTTCCCAAAAAGGTTCATAATATCCTTTCAAATATACGATATGAAATATATACTTTGTATGCATTTATGTGTTAAGCTGTGTCACTAGAGAAATACAAGTTTGAACATCGATGATTAATCTGCTCAAAGTAAA
>NW_018454198.1:0-404 GCF_002113885.1 Mizuhopecten yessoensis
GGGACTTATGTATTTACGTTTATAATTAGACGAGACCGGCTCGGGGGTAACATCCTTGCTGACAAACGTCGCCATATTTGGTAGTAGCTACAATAGTGCACATCAATGTAATGGGTCACTGATTACCTGATATGCGGTAGCGCGTGACTTTCATATACACCTGTACATGTAAATGGATGAACGATATGGCCACTCAATGTATATATACATGCACTAGAGGGTTCTGTTTCCGAAAAGTTTTTGATGAAATTTCAGACCATTTAGTAGAGTGATCATGTCATTAACCAGTGTTATCATCATTGTCACATGCCAGGCACACCTGTCTGTAATTAGCTGTTAAAGATGTTTTCTCTTCACCGTTAAACCATTGCTCTTTTGTTTGTAACGTACATTATCTCTCATAA
>NW_018454199.1:0-404 GCF_002113885.1 Mizuhopecten yessoensis
TAATTAACTTAACTCAATGTCTCCAGATTAACTCAACTAAGTGTTTCCTGGATGACTCAACTAAGTGTCTCCTGATGAACTCAGCTGAGTGTCACATGATTAATTCAAATAAGTGTCACCTGGTGAACTCAACTAAGTGTTTCATAATTAACTTAACTCAACTGTCTCCAGATTAACTCAACTAAGTGACCCTAATTAACTTAACTCAATGTCTCCAGATTTACTCAACTTAGTAAGTGTTATGTGATGAACTCATCTGAGTGTCATATGATTAACTAAGTGTCACCTGGCGAACTCAACTAAGTGTTACCTAATTAACCCGACTAAGTGTCTCCTGATTAACTCAGCTGAATGTCACATGATTAACTCAGCTGAGTGTTACCTAATTAACCTGACTAAGTGTC
>NW_018454200.1:0-404 GCF_002113885.1 Mizuhopecten yessoensis
AATACAAGAGCGTCAGCAACGATTAAGTTGTCCTCCGTTTGTTTACTCTAAACACGTTTACAGATAAAACGCTGCTATCTAAAATCACGGTCAGTATATATGACTCCGTTATCATAATTGTTGGTGTCGGTTGCGCGATCTGTTGTATATTTTATCCTGAGTTATAGTTCACTGGTCTCATCGTTGATGTGAGACATAGAATATTGCTCCATCACAAGTGGCATCGTAATCGTTACCATAGACACGCATCAACCAGCATCCGATACCTTAAAGAGACAAGAACCGGTAAATATTACACTTTACGTTTTTCAAATATACTGTATATTGTTATGGAAATTTTACAATCATGTTTTCATCGTGAAAGGTGAATATGATGTGCTATTAAAGTAAATATGATTTGCTAT
>NW_018454201.1:0-404 GCF_002113885.1 Mizuhopecten yessoensis
AGCTATATCAAACAGGATACTGATGTTTAATCATGACCCACTTAGTGGCACTTATACTCCAGACTTTTCAGTAAATTTTTCTTTGACCAGGCCAAATGACATAATAACTGACAAATTATATAAATATGTATAGACAGGCCAAAATCAGGATTGAATCGGCCAATATGACCTGCTCAGTGCTGTCTGTTATTGAAAACCCTGCAAAATAAAAATAAGTCTATATACATTGAGATTTAAAATCAATCAATCTTCCAATTTCAGTACAAATGTTGCACCTGTAAACACCACAGAAGTTACCAGTACATTTTGTGACCAGGCCACACAGACAGATTCTCAATGTAAGTTTATCACTTTTGCTGAAAAAATGGTAGTCCATAGTCCCTATAGAAGATAGCCAACTTCTC
>NW_018454202.1:0-404 GCF_002113885.1 Mizuhopecten yessoensis
TCCGGGTAACCAAATTGATTGAAGTAGTTGATCAATGCATGTGTCATGACCCAGGTCAGCGACCATGCACCGCAATCGTAAGCCAGATGATAATGAATTTACTTTAGGTCGGAAAACCATAATAATGCAGGAGTTGAACATGGCTTTACCCTGACCTCCTTATTGGAAATATAACAACTCCCCGGAAGCTTCAGTGGCTAGGACGAACTGCCTGATTTATAATGACTGACGTTTTCTCAACCAATCATTTAAGAACGAACTGTGGCTCGGAAGAACAGCAATACAGTCCTGAACCGAAATATTCCGAATGTGTCTTCTCGGAAACCTTGCAAAAGTTCCTTTGTAGAAGAAACAATAAGTTAATTATTTGTTACCATTCTCATGTTTTGCCCTCTCTGTGGCGT
>NW_018454203.1:0-404 GCF_002113885.1 Mizuhopecten yessoensis
TTTTTTTTTTTAAATAATTTCATCATTCATTTTTTTCATTATTTTGAGGGTTGTTATAAAGTGTGTTTAATATATTTCATAGGTTTTTTTCTAATGTCAAAAAAGATATGACTTTGTAATAATGTGTATACTTAAAAGAAGCAACTAAACAACCAACAATGACATTGCGATACAAAATAACGTACATTGTATAACTAAAAACTCTATATTACGTACTGTTTGCTATAATTGCAGACGATATAGGCGGCATTGCTAGATCCTCTCTGAAGATGACTACACCTCTTGAAGCCGCATCCTACATACTCCATTTCTGCCCAGACAATCTTTTCACAACAAAAGAAGAAAGTTATTGTGAACGGATAAACAAAGGTCTTATTTTATTTTTACAACAGTAAACGCTACCG
>NW_018454204.1:0-404 GCF_002113885.1 Mizuhopecten yessoensis
AAAATGTATAAATAAAATATGTAACGTTTCTTCAGTTTTCAATATCTATTGCATACGAATATATATTATGTATAGTGATATTCTCAAACTTCTTTTGTTAAAGATATATGCACAGTCAGTTATCGTCACACTCACCAAAACCTCTCTAATCATGTCTTTTGTCGGGTGCTGGATGAAGGATAAGGTTGTAAGCCACATGTCGGCTTCTATCCCCGTGATTTCTTCATCGTTGATCAGTTCAGCTAGCATGCTTAGTGAATCGCTAGTTCCTGCCATTGGAATTGCATCCAAGAAAAACTTTCTGAAAACATTGAACTCTGAGTTTTAATTCAGGGCAGACATTTATTTATAGTACATTATTAGTTTATTTGCACAAAAGCATAGGAATACATGCAGTGTATATA
>NW_018454205.1:0-404 GCF_002113885.1 Mizuhopecten yessoensis
AGTTTAAAATATAATCAGCAAGCGTTCTGGTCATAGAATTCACCTTTCCTTTCTGTATTAAGGATGATGGTCATGTATTCCGCATCTATCAAGCAATCTCGTACAGGTTAGGGACCACCTTATCCTTAGGATGCAATCTGTCATAATCATTGTCAGCTGTGGCATTCTTGGCATGTTGTTTCCCATTTTGAGTGTCAGTCTCTTCGTAAGGACCATCTAATATATAAATGGAGAGAGTGATACTTTTAAAGAACAATAGATAATAAAAGATATGAAACAATTTGCAAACAAAATAAACAGTATTACGCTTTCAATATTATCATAAAGCAAACTATGATTATCAGTGGGCCGTGCAAATGAAAAAGGAGGAGAGCTGTAAAAGTTAAGAAAATTTGTCATTTCAT
>NW_018454206.1:0-404 GCF_002113885.1 Mizuhopecten yessoensis
ATAACTCCTCTGGCCTTACCTCACTCAGGCTGACTGCAGTTACAATCATCACAATATTACCTTTATCAACTGACATCAGACATAACGTTAACACAGACATAAACTTTTAACGAATGCATGCCTTGCTAGACGCTGTGGCGTAACTTGTCAGTTAAACACTTAGATGGCATTATATTAGTTCACAAAGTCGATCGATGACCTTATAATGCTTCATTCACTGTTTTAATGAAACTTGACCCAAGTCTGATTTCAATGGAATACACATTGATTTTATGAGATCTAACTTCCTATTAACAGCTAAGGTCATGCTATTTAAGGACGTGCCTCCGTGTGTGCAATGTATGCGTGCTTGTTTATATATGTATATATTTACATTTGCACTGCATAGTGCCTAGATAACTCTA
>NW_018454207.1:0-404 GCF_002113885.1 Mizuhopecten yessoensis
ATTGGAAGAGTTCAAATGTGTCTTTAGGGGTGAATGAGTTAAACAGGTATGTTATAAAATAAGGTGTACTGTATAATAATCATACACAATGCTGATGCATACAATACACTTGATGTAAACAGTCATCATAATACATTGTTCATCCATGAAATATCTAGTACCCTTTTTTGTATTACCGTATCTATACTATGTTAAGCCAATGAGGCCAACACATAAATTCTGACTGAAAGGAGGCGGTGGACTTATTACCAGACCTTGGCTTATAGCTGGATAAATACTATACACTGTTCATATATACAATATTCTATGTTATACAATTATCATAAAACCATTTTCATGCATTGCCATAATACATTCTACATCATAATAAATTATTCAAAAATCTAGGGATGTGGTGGCCAAGT
>NW_018454208.1:0-404 GCF_002113885.1 Mizuhopecten yessoensis
ACAATATGACATGTTTAATGGGACAATATGCCATGTTTAGTGAAAAAATATGACGTGTTTAGTAGGACAATATGACATGTGAGTGGGACAATATGACATGTTTAGTGGGACAATATGTCATGTTAAGTTAGACAATATGACATGTTAAGTGGAACAATATCAAATGTTAAATGACACAAAATGACATGTTAAGTGGGACAATATGACATGTTTTATGGGACAATATAACATGTCAAATGAGACAATATGACATTTTAAGTAAGACAATATAACATGTTAAGTGGGACAATATGACATGTGAGTGGGACAATATGACATGGTTAGTGGGACAATATGACATGTTTAGTGGAGCAATATGTCATGTTAAGTGGGACAATATGACATGTTAAGTGGGACAATATGAC
>NW_018454209.1:0-404 GCF_002113885.1 Mizuhopecten yessoensis
GTAGTACACTGCTTATACATTTTTGAAAGTGAAGTTGACCGAGCTATTATAAACATACTTGTTATAGTACAATATTAGACTTAACCGTTCTGAAATATCTATATTAAATACACGCTATATCTCTATACTCACTTACAAACCGAGACTTTAACAGGAACAGGACGTTTTTACATGTAGGTCCTGGTTCTTTGTTTGCCCGTGCTTGAACGCTTTATTTATTGAGTCAACTGCAGTGTACGGAGAATGTTTGTTTTGGTCAAAATTTCTTCCTTTTTGACAGGTAGGCACGAAGAGATTCAGTCTAGGTAAATATATTGTGAGCAATCACTGCCCTTGATTTCGCGATTTACAATATTTCTATAATAATAATAATATACAACATTTATATAGCGTCCTATATAATT
>NW_018454210.1:0-404 GCF_002113885.1 Mizuhopecten yessoensis
TGTATTGCAAGCAAACGAGGCAATCGTTTTGAAATGAAGAATTTATTTGGCGTTCATAATGTTTTTCCATTGTTTTCTTGCCTTATTCATTCCTTTTGTGGTAGTTTTCTCAATGGCATCATTATTGATCATGTGTAGTAAACTAGTGCTTTGTCATTCATTGATTCATTTATGTACTACTTCAAAGCGAATTGCATATCTTTTTAGTTTATTTGTGCTTATGTTATTAAAGTTAAAAAATGTTAGGTTTTCAGTTTTATGTTTTTTGTTTTGGTTTCCTTTTTACGAATCGTTTGTTAGTAAGCGATACTTTGTGTATTCTATCATTAAATTCATTATTGCAAATAGTAAATGAAATGCTTTATATTTACATTTGCATGGCATTGTCACTATATAGCCTCTTT
>NW_018454211.1:0-405 GCF_002113885.1 Mizuhopecten yessoensis
ACGTAATATAGTCTTACCTCATTGTTTAGCGTATAGCGATATGTGAAATAGTCTAACCTCATTGTCCAGCATATAGCGACATGTGGAATAGTCTTACCTCATTGTCAAGCATATAGCGACACGTGGAATAGTCTTCCCTCATTGTCCAGCATATAGCGACACGCGGAATAGTTTTACCTCATTGTCCAGCATGTAGCGACACGTGGGATAGTCTTACCTCATTGTCCAACATATAGCGACACGTGGAATAGTCTTATCTCATTGTCCAGCATATAGCAACACGTAATATAGTCTCAGCTCATTGTCCAGCTTATAGCGACACGTGGAATAGTCTTACCTCAATGACCAGCATATAGAGATCCGTGGAATAGTCTTACCTCATTGTCCAGCATATAGCGACACGTG
>NW_018454212.1:0-405 GCF_002113885.1 Mizuhopecten yessoensis
TAGAATGGTAGGGACCCATGAAGTGAGTAGAATGGTAGGGACCCAACGAGTGAGTAGAATGATAGGGACCCAGGTATTGAGTAGAATGATGAAGATCCAGGGAGTGTGCAAAATGATAGGGACCCAGGGATTGAGTAGAATGATTGAGATCCAGAGAACGAGTAATATGATTGAGATCTAGGGAGTGAGTAGGATGATAATGATCAAGGGAGTTAGTAGAATGACGGAGACCCAGAGAGTGAGTAAAATGATGCAGATCTAGGGAGTGAGTAGAATGATGGAGATCTAGAGAGTGAGTAAAATGATTGAGATCTAGGGAGTGAGTAGAATGATCCAGGGAGTGAGCAGAATGATAAGGACCCAGGGATTGAGTAGACTGATAATAATCCAGAGAGTGAGTATAAA
>NW_018454213.1:0-405 GCF_002113885.1 Mizuhopecten yessoensis
CAGATAAACAATACAAAAAGTTCACTCAGTTTTAGCTTGAAATAGAGGGTGTGGCTCAATGGTTTAACGATGCGTCTGGAACCTTACAATTTCTTCACAGAGTTGAAGCAGTCAGTCTTGAAACTTAGCAACACTTTCAATACGTACACTGCTTTTGTACAAAGTAAAACTATGATATTACATATCATTAAACTGCTTAATACTATCGCTTGGCTGCATAACTGTCAATGTACGTGTAGGTGTTCGTGATTGCACTCAAGATCATTTAATCAAAATAAGACTATAACCTGCCCAAACATAATTTGGAATCAGAGTGCACCAAAATGTAACACATATAATTTGAAAATCGCCTTATTCGAAGTTGGAACTTCCATGGAACTATTGGGCGATTCCGTACCGCTTCAA
>NW_018454214.1:0-405 GCF_002113885.1 Mizuhopecten yessoensis
GTTGTTGTTATCCTTTTTTAAGTCATTAACTACTACAACTCCCTTTCCATACCAATCCTTATAAAAAACACTATTATTATCTATTTTGATTTTTTCGTTTAACCATATAGGCATGTCGGAGATCTGTTTTGAATCTGTATATTTTTCCGCAAGAATAGTAAGATTTTTCCATGCAAGAAAGACATCTTTCCGGAAAAGATTTTTACAGTTATTATGACAAAAGGAAATATAGTCTGGTCCACAGTTTACAAGAAGGTTTTTTATCAATATTTGAATTAAAAATAATTTGCCATGTTCCTGTTGTTGAGAGTAATCTTCTAATCCAAGTTAGTTTTAATGTGTCTATAAATGATTTAATACGAATCATTTTGAGACCACCATCAGAAAAGTTTTTAATAATTACAT
>NW_018454215.1:0-405 GCF_002113885.1 Mizuhopecten yessoensis
TCTCTTCTACCACAGGGCTTAAGGGTTTTATCCTAATTTAGTCTGAAGCATCCTTGGGGACTCAATTTCGTATTAACAGCGAGTGCCCCCCCCCCACACCCCCCTTGGGGCATAAGGTAGGGGGCTCTGTTTGAAATTTGTTCTCGCTATATCTCAAGTACTGGATGGATCTTTCTGAAATTCCATATGTACGTACAGCACCTACCATGGAGTGCTATATCTTAACTTCATGCCAATTATTTTAAACATATTCAGGTGAGCGATACAGGCCCTCTCGGCCTCTTGTTTTAATTTTGAGATTAAGATGAATAGTGTTAGTGCTTTTTTCTCAGAAAGTACTCGGAGGATCTTTCTGGTCTTTTGTTATGAATGTCAAATTTTGTGTCTTTTTAAAACCAAGTTGGC
>NW_018454216.1:0-405 GCF_002113885.1 Mizuhopecten yessoensis
AGAGGGGTCGGGTACAGAGTTCCAGGGAACTAGGTGTGTGAGAGATAGGGGTCGGGTACAGAGATCCAGGGGGTTTGGTGTGTGAGAGAGAGGTCGGGTACAGTTTTCCAGGGGCCTCGGTGTGTGAGAGAGGGGTCGGCTACATAGTTCCAGGGAACTAGGTGTGTGAGAGAGGGGTCGGGTACAGAGTAAGGTGTGTGAGAGAGGGGTNAGGTACAGAGTTCGAGGGAACAAGGTGTGTGAGATAGGAGTCGGGTACAGAGATCCAGGGGGTTCGGTGTGTGAGAGAGAGGTCGAGTACAGTGTTCCAGGGGCCTCGGTGTGTGAGAGAGGGGTCGGCTTCATAGTTCCAGGGAGTTATAGGTGTGTGAGAGAGGTGTCGTGTACAGAGTTCCAGGGAGTTAG
>NW_018454217.1:0-405 GCF_002113885.1 Mizuhopecten yessoensis
GTAAATATGGTTAAGGTAACGATCTGTCTGTGTACTTAACCATCATTGGTAAATATGGTTAAGTCAACGAACTGTCGATGTACTGAACCATCAGGAGTAAATATGGTTAAGGGAAGGAACTGTCTGTGTACTGAATCATCAGGGGTAAATATGGGTAAGGTAAGGAACTGTCGTTGTACTGAACCATCAGGTGTAGATATTGTTAAGGTAAGGAATTGTCCGTGTACCGAACCATCAGAAGTAAATATGGTTAAGGTTAGGAACTGTCTGTTTACTGAACCATCAGGGGTAAATATGGTTAAGGTAAGGAACTGTCGTTGTACTGAACCATCAGGGGTAGATATTGTTAAGGTAAGGAATTGTCTGTGTACCGAACCATCAGAAGTAAATATGGTTAAGGTTAGG
>NW_018454218.1:0-405 GCF_002113885.1 Mizuhopecten yessoensis
CTACAACAATGACATTCACCTACAAGTACTACAACAATGACATTCACCTGCAAATACTACATCAATGACATTCCCCTACAAATACTACACCAATGGCATTCTCCTACAAATACTACACCATTTGACATTCCCCTACACATGCTACGTCAATGACATCCACCTACAAATGACATTCCCCTACAAATACTACATCAATGACATTCCCCTACAAATACTACACCATGACATTCTCCTACAAATACTACACCATATGACATTCCCCTACACATGCTACGTCAATGACATCCACCTACAAATACTTCAACAATGACATACCCCTACATATAGTACACCAATGACATTCACGTACAAATACTACATCAATGACATTCCCATACTAGTACTACATCAATGACATTCCCCTAC
>NW_018454219.1:0-405 GCF_002113885.1 Mizuhopecten yessoensis
CTAGGCTCAAACCCAACAATCACAACTAAGCTCAAACCCAACAATTACAACTAGGCTCAAACCCAACAATCACAACTAAGCTCAAACCCAACAATGACAACTAGGCTCACACCCAACAATCACAACTAAGCTCAAACCCAACAATGACAACTAGGCTCATATACCAATAATGATGACTAGGCTCAANCTCACACCCAACAATCACAACTAAGCTCAAACCCAACAATGACAACTACAATGTTAGCTCAAAGCTATCAATGCTGACTGAAAGTAAAAACAGCTTGCTATAAATTATATGATAATTACCAGTGGACTGTACAAACTAATATACCAGGTTTACATGTCACATAGACTTAATTGCTCATGTGTTCAGCCTTGTTATAGCTTCTTGATTAGATGTTATAT
>NW_018454220.1:0-405 GCF_002113885.1 Mizuhopecten yessoensis
TGTAGGCTCCCATTGATAATTAATATAGGGATCAAGGCAGGGTGTAGGCTCCCATTGATAATTAATAAAGGGATCAAGGCAGAATGTAGGCTCCCATTGATAACTAATATAGGGATCAAGGCAGGGTGTAGGCTCCCATTGATAATTAATATAGGGATCAAGGCAGGATGTATGCTACCATTGATAATTAATATAGGGATCAAGGCAGGGTGTAGGCTCCCATTGATAATTAATAAAGGGATCAAGGCAGGATATAGGCTCCCATTGATAATTCATATAGGGATCAAGACAGGATGTAGGCTCCCATTGATAATTAATATAGTGATCAAGGCAGGGTGAAGGCTCCCATTGATAATTAAAAAAGGGATCAAGGCAGAATGTAGGCTCCCATTGATAATTAATATA
>NW_018454221.1:0-405 GCF_002113885.1 Mizuhopecten yessoensis
GGAATTTCGTAACGGTTGTCGTTATAAATAGAACTTGACACATTTTATCTTTAAAAAGTAAATACAAAAAATATTAGATCCAAGTCAAAGCACAAAACACATTTCCTAGCTGGATCACCTTGATCGATTAGGCCATATAGAAATGTCAGTATAATTTTATATTGAAAAATATAAAATATTAATATATATATAAATAATATTCCACCTCCCCTACCCCGCCTAGTCAGATGAGGAAATGTCTTGTTAGACAAAAGTAACATGAAATCGTGTCAGACGGTTACATTGAAGTATGCATAATCATCGCCATTTGATCATAGACATAAGTCCAACTTTTATTGTAGATTTACTGTTGGATTGCTCATCAAAGTGTGACTTTTGTCCACATGGACAATCGCAAGACTGAGA
>NW_018454222.1:0-405 GCF_002113885.1 Mizuhopecten yessoensis
TCTTATATCAACCGGAAGTGAAATGTTTTAGGCATTTTAAGAATTGATAAATATTTTTTAGTTTTGGATGATTAATTTAATTTGTTTATTATTTTGAGTGATTGGACATTGTTGCTATTACACTATTCGCTGTGTCAGATTATTAGTTCCACAGTTTGTTAGTGACCTAATACGGAAAAATATTGGGTCTAAAAGAAACTTGTATCGGGCGAGGCGAACGGAACGCCGAGCCCGATACAAGTTTCTTTTAGACCCAATATTTTTCCGTATTAGGTCACTAACAAACTGTGTAACGAATTTATCCCGTCGAAGGCCCTTTGGATAAAAAAAAACTGCAAAATAATACAATGGCCCAGAACTTCCGCAAGTCTCGCCTCATTTGACTCGAATGCGGTATCTTGGCAC
>NW_018454223.1:0-405 GCF_002113885.1 Mizuhopecten yessoensis
ATACCAGTCAGGTGTTGTCATGAGACACATTTCAGAAAGGTTGAACGTCTTGTTATATACCAGTCAGGTGTTGTCATGAGTCACATTTCGGTAAGGTTGAAAGTCTAGTGGAATACCAGTCATGTGTTTTCATGAGTCACATCACAGTAAGGTTGAAAATCTACTGGAATACCAGTCAGGTGTTGTCTTGTCATGAGTCACATACCAGTCAGGTGTTGTCATGAGACACATTTCAGAAAGGTTGAAAGTCTTGTGATATACCAGTCAGGTGTTGTCATGAGTCAAATTTCTGTAAGGTTGAAAGTCTAGTGGAATACCAGTCAGGTGTTTTCATGAGTCACATCTCAGTAAGGTTGAAAATCTAGTGGAATACCAGTCAGGTGTTGTCATGTCATGAGTCACATT
>NW_018454224.1:0-405 GCF_002113885.1 Mizuhopecten yessoensis
TATAATTTTTGCACCATTTTGTAAAACAATTCATCATCTTTAAAACAAAAGCTTAAAACCTCTGCTCCGAAAATATTTTGATGGTCTCCGACGACTTCCGCTTTCCCTACCCCATATTTTTAGGTCATTTTTGATAAAATGACTTCCGTTTTCGTGTCATATTTCTACTCGTATAGTACTTAGAGATCATTTTTATACACCAATCGATAGCCCTACTATTATATATTAACCTGGTATGCGATATATATATATATTTTACATATATTTTATTAAAATTGGTTTTTTTCTTAGCCCTACCCCGAATTTTCCAAAATCGCGAAATGGCGTATTGGACACAATTTTTTTTATTATTCAATTTAACCATACAAATTATACATTGAAGTGAAGAGGAGATGTTCACAAACA
>NW_018454225.1:0-405 GCF_002113885.1 Mizuhopecten yessoensis
ATACAATTAATTTATTAACAATTATGACAGTTTTATTGCTTTTGATACAAGGAAATTTCCTATAGATGTTGACACTCAGCTCAGTAACTTTCTACACTTTTCTAAATATCGTTTTTTATGTTTATTTTAGCATTGCTAGAACATTTTTTCGGTTTCTATAGCGACTTAATAACCAAATCCTTTGCCATTGTATTATATATGTGTAAACCGTACATTGTAAATAGCGTTATGTGTCATATTGTCTGTCTTTATTGCATGTCATATCGAACACGATTGTTATTAATATCCACACCTATCACTCACTCAAACAATTTTGAGTTTTATTGCTATTCAGGAAGGAATAGGTCAGACCGAAAGCATAACGGGGGAACATATTGCAATTCAAGAATAAACTAAGTGAAAATC
>NW_018454226.1:0-405 GCF_002113885.1 Mizuhopecten yessoensis
TTCTATCGGATATGATTTTGCCGACTGCGACCTCTCATTTCCGAAACACTATTTCTTTGGTGCAGTTTCCGCCCGAAATCCGGGCGGAACTAAATCGGCTTTAAAAACTCAATCAAGTGGTTCACAGTTCATGACAACGATGTCTACTCACGGTTCATGTAATATAGATCCCATATGTATGCCATAGACACAAATATATAGCATATTAAGGAATAGAACACTCAAAATACATGTCCATGTTGTTGTAGCATTCTCTGACCTTCTAAAACATGGCTCCCGGGTTAGTACAAAATAGCAAGGGGAATTTCAAACGGAACGACGAAATGATATGGTGTTTGTTTGCATTCCGCTTGTTAAACATCACATGTATTCCATTTTTTTTTAATTAACCGGAAAATCATACCA
>NW_018454227.1:0-405 GCF_002113885.1 Mizuhopecten yessoensis
GATGGGGGACAGGAGGGGAGGGGGTCTGATAGTAGTCAGAAGATACGGTAAGGGGGTGAGTGGGTGGGGGAGGGTAAGGTAACAGAATGGATGGGGTCAGAAGGGGAGGGGGTCTGAAAGTAGTCAGAAGATATGGTAAGAGAGATGAGTGGGTGGGGGAGGGTAAAATAACAGAATGGATTGGGTCAGGAGGGGAGGGGGTCTGAAAGTAGTTAGAAGATACGGTAAGAGAGATGAGTGGGTGGGGGAGGGTAAGGTAACAGAATGGATGGGGGTCAGAAGGGGAGGGGGTCTGAAAGTAGTCAGAAGATATGGTAAGAGAGGTGAGTGGGTGGGGGAGGGTAAGGTAACAGAATGGATGGGGGTCAGAAGGGGAGGGGGTCTGAAAGTAGTCAGAAGATACGG
>NW_018454228.1:0-405 GCF_002113885.1 Mizuhopecten yessoensis
ATTTGCTATATTTCCCCTATTGGGCCCCGCCTCTCAGCCCCCAGGAGGGCCAGACCAACTGTTTATACAAAATTGGTTCCCCTTTACCCAAGGATGCTCCACACCAAATATGGACCATATCCTTTCATTCCTAAAGAAGAAGAAGGATTTTAAAGAATAATTTGCTATGTTTCCCCTATTGGGCCCCGCCACTCAGGCCACTAGCGGGCCACACCCACGGTTTATACAAAAATGGTTCCTCTTCACCCAAGGATGCTCCACACCAAATATGGAACACATCCTTTCATTCCTACAGAAGAAGAAGGATTTTAAAGAATTTGCTATAATCCCCCTATTGGGCCGCGCCCCTCAGCCCCCTGAGGTACCATACCCACCATTTATACAAAATTGAGTCCCCTTGGCCCA
>NW_018454229.1:0-405 GCF_002113885.1 Mizuhopecten yessoensis
ACGCGGGTATGAGGAGAAGGCCAGCTGTGCTTCTGGACTTAAAAAAACGTTAGGTAACGAATTTTAGGAATAATTAAATCTGAGTTGATACAACGAGATTTAATTATTTATCAACAAACACAGGGTAGTTACAATATTTGAACTAAAATTATCAATAACATTAAAAAACCAAATAAGTAAATTTCAAAATAAAGACTGAGGCTAAAATACAACTATATCTATAGAGTTCTAATCTTTGGATAGACAGAAGAACGCTGTAACGTCTTTGTTCCGACCTCAGGCGGGGAGTTCTGATCAATAGATCTGTTTGCCTACCCAGCAGCGATCCCAAGTCTTTTCAAAAGATAAACGAATTCCCCATTTTCTTGCCCTCAAGTATAACTCTGCTTCCATGAACTGTTTAAA
>NW_018454230.1:0-405 GCF_002113885.1 Mizuhopecten yessoensis
GGTCAATTGTCTTAAAAATCCTTTAAATAACTTCTTCTGAATAACAAAAATGCCCAGAGTAATGATATTTGGCCAGTAGCATGCTGATATGAAGGGCTACAAAGTCCGTCCGTCCGGCGTCAAATTTTTATTTTAAACAACTTCATCTCAGTAACCAAAAGGCCTAGGTTGATGATATTTGTTCAGAAGCATGCTTGGATAAAGGGCTACCAAGTTTGTTCAAATGAAGGACCTTCACCCGTATTCAAGGTCACAGGGGTCAATTGTGTTAAAAATCCTTTAAATCACTTCTTCTGAATAACCAAAATGCCCAGGGTGATGATATTTGGCAAGTTGCATGCTGATATGAAGGGCTACAAAGTCCGTCCGGCGTCAACTTTTTATTTTAAACAACTTCTTCTCAGT
>NW_018454231.1:0-405 GCF_002113885.1 Mizuhopecten yessoensis
TGTTCGACATATCTGCCTCATGTGACCTTAAAAGAAATTCAAGGTAATTTTCATTCTGAAACTTTGTTCGGCTCTTTCCTAGGAAGCTACAAGCCAAATATTGAGATTATATACCTTTCAGTTCTTCAGAAGAAGTCGTTTGAAGTATCTGACACATTTGACTCCTGTGACCTTGAAAGAAGGTCAAGGTCATTTTCATTCTCAAACTTTGTCGGGCTCTATCCAAGGAAGCCATCAATCAAAAATAAAGATTATATACCTTTCAGTTCTTCAGAGGAAGTCATTTGAAGCTTTTGACATATATGACCCCTTTGACCTTGAAAGTAGGTCAAATTAGTTTTCATTCTCAAACTTTGTTGTTCTCTATTCCAGGAAGCCACCAGCCAAATATAAAGATTATATACC
>NW_018454232.1:0-405 GCF_002113885.1 Mizuhopecten yessoensis
ACAATGTGACATCGTCAGAGTAAACCGTTACTGTAGAATGTTACAGTGTGACATCGTCGGAGTAAACCGTTACTGTAGAATGTTACAATGTGACATCGTCAGAGTAAACTGTTACTGTAGAATGTTACAATGTGACATCGTCAGAGTAAACCGTTACTGTAGAATGTTACAATGTGACATCGTCAGAGTAAACCGTTACTGTAGAATGTTACAATGTGACATCGTCAGAGTAAACCGTTACTGTAGAATGTTACAATGTGACATCGTCNTGTAGAATGTTACAATATGACATCGTCAGAGTAAACCGTTACTGTAGAAAATTACAATGTGACATCGTCAGAGTAAAACGTTACTGTAGATTGTTACAATGTGACATCGTCAGAGTAAACCGTTACTGTAGAATGT
>NW_018454233.1:0-405 GCF_002113885.1 Mizuhopecten yessoensis
AAACCCATCTTCAAAAATTGAAATTTATCCTGAGGGTAGCCCGCTTAATGTGTAAGAAACACTTACTACCTCAATAGGAGTAGGGAGTTTAGATTTTTTGAGGAGGTTTACGTTGTTGGCGTTGTGCATTAGTGGCTGAGAGTTGGCCATTGTTTCCACCGCCTGAGGGGTTATCCTGGGGAAGAGTGGAGGAGGATTGCAATTTGCATTGCCGAAAGGAATGCCCCCCTCCACAGTTGGAGCAGACATGTGGGAATTTGCAGCGTGGTCCCTTTCGACAAGATCCAGACTTGTTGAATGGCCAACAAACGGCTTTTGGCCAACTTGTTGATTTGGAAGGAAAGGGCTGCTAAAATGGCTGTTTGGGCGGGAGGTACTTCTCAACCCAATTGCTGTAGCCTCCAA
>NW_018454234.1:0-405 GCF_002113885.1 Mizuhopecten yessoensis
TCTGTTGTACAATGTAACCTCTGTTTCTGATATAACATTGGTTCTTTTGTACAATGTAACCTCTGTTTATTGATATAACATTGGTTCTGTTGTACAATGTAACCTCTGTTTTTTTATTTTACATTGGTTCTGTTGTATAATGTAACCTCTGTGATTTAACATTGGTTCTGTTGTACAATGTTACCTCTGGTTCTGATATAACATTGATTCTGTTGTACAATTTAACCTCTGTTTTTGATATAACATTGGTTCTGTTGTACAATGTAACCTCTGTTTGTGATTTAACATTGGTTCTGTTGTACAATGTAACCTCTGTTTCTGATATAACATTGNCGTTGTACAATGTAACCTCTAGTTTTTATATAACATTGGTTCTGTTGTACAATGTAACCTCTGTTTCTGATA
>NW_018454235.1:0-405 GCF_002113885.1 Mizuhopecten yessoensis
GTGTTCACTAGCTATGAGGCCATTATGTAGTGTTCATTAGCTATGGAGCCATTGTATAGTGTTTACCAGCGATGAGGTCATTATGTAGTGTTCGCTAGGTATGAGGCCATTATAAAGTGTTCACTAGCTATGAGGCCATTGTATAGTGTTCACTAGCTATGAGGCCATTATAAAGTGTTCACTAGCTACGAGGCAATTATAAAGTATTCATTTGCTAAGTGGCCATTATATAGTGTTCACTGGCTATGAGACCATTATATAGTGTTCACTAGCTATGAGGCCATTATATAGTGTTCACTAGCTATGAGGCCATTNGTTCACTAGCTATGAAGCCATTATGTAGTGTTCAATAACTATGACGCCACTGTATAGTGTTTACTTGCTATAAGGCCATTATGTAGTGTT
>NW_018454236.1:0-405 GCF_002113885.1 Mizuhopecten yessoensis
AATGACCTTCAGCCATTTTCAAGGTCACAGGGGTCAAATATGTGAGAAACTTTAAACATCTTCTTCTTGATAACCAAACTGCCCAGGTAGATGATATTTGGCCAGTAGCATGCTTGGGTGAAGGGCTACCAAGTTTGTTCAAATAAATGACCTTCAATTATATTCAAGGTCACAGGGGTCATTTGTCTTAAAAAACCTTTAAACAACTTCTTCTGAATAACCAAAATTCCCAGGGTGATGATATCCTGCCAGTAGCATGCTGACATGAAGGGCTACAAAGTTTGTTCAAATGAATGACCTTCACCCACTTTCAAGGTCACAGGGGTTGAAATATGTTAAAATCTTCGAAAAACTTCTTCACAATAACCAAAAGCCCAGGGTACTGATATTGGGCCTGTAGCATGC
>NW_018454237.1:0-405 GCF_002113885.1 Mizuhopecten yessoensis
ACAGCCATAAGACTAGTGATGACACAGTTACAATGCTTGTGATGATAAAGTAACAATGCTAGTGATGAAACAGTTACAATGCTAGTGATGACACAGTTACAATGCTAGTGATGACACAGTTACAATGCTTGAGATGACACAGTAACATGCTAGTGATTATAGCCACAATGTAAGTGATGACACAGTAACATGCTAGTGATTACAGCCATAAGACTAGTGATGACACAGTTACAATGCTTGTGATGACAAAGTAACAATGCTAGTGATGACACAGTTACAATGCTAGTGATGACACAGTTACAATGCTAGTGATGGCAATGTTACAATGCTAGCGATGACACAGTTACAATGCTAGTGATGACAATGCTAGTGATGACACAGTTACAATGCTAGTGATGACACAGT
>NW_018454238.1:0-405 GCF_002113885.1 Mizuhopecten yessoensis
TATTGGTGACCACTGAGAGAGTTATACTGACCACAGTATTGGTGATCACTGAGAGAGGTAAACTGACCAAGGTATTGGTGACCACTGAGAGAGGTAAACTGACCACAGTATTGGTGACCACTGAGAGATTTATACTGTCCACAGTATTGGTGATCACTGAGAGAGGTAAACTGACCAAGGTATTGGTGACCACTGAGAGAGGTAAACTGACCACAGTACAGGTGACCACTGAGAGAGATAAACTGACAACAGTAATGGTGACCACTGAGAGGTAAACTGACCATAGTAATGATGACCACTGAGACAGGTAAACTGACCATAGTACTGGTGACCACTGAGAGGTAATTATAAACTGACCGAAGGAATGGTGACCACTGAAAGAGAGATAAACTGACCACAGTACTG
>NW_018454239.1:0-405 GCF_002113885.1 Mizuhopecten yessoensis
CGGCCAGCGTAGCCTGAATCCTGCGTCATACCACGGACTTAGATATGAAGGTAAATGATATGTCACTTTAGCGGGGTAACAATATTGGTTACTAAAATCATGACAACTTGTGTCGAAATGATGATAAGACGTAAACCCATAGGCCTACCACAGACCTTAAACGATAAATGAATGAGAGGTTAGCCTAATAAATAAAGTTTAGAGTCCTAGAGTAACAAAAAAGTAATAACCATCCTAAATAACTAACATTAAACTACTAAGATTAGTTATTTAATTTCATATATAGAGAGAGGGAGTCAGATTAAGTTTCATTAATATGAGATTTAAAGCTGATAGTTTTATGTGACTGTATTTTTTAAGAATCTAGAAGAGCATTAAAACAAATCGCACATACACTTCCTTTTT
>NW_018454240.1:0-405 GCF_002113885.1 Mizuhopecten yessoensis
TAAGGCCCTCTGGGCCTCTTGTTTTACCCAATTTAAGTGAGTTAGGAGAAAGCTGGTTTGAGCACCGAATCCATGCTTACATGTATATGATGGATGTTATTTATGTAATGTTGAAAAAATCCATAATAGATGTCATTTTAATATTTTGTATTTGTTAACCACTTATAATACAACCTAGCTTGCCGATAAGGCCCTTCTTTTAAGCCCACCATCATCTGTTGGTGGGCTATTCAAATCACCCTGCGTCCGTGGTCCGTGGTCTGTCGTCCGTTCCTTCCGTAATCCATCGTCCATCCTTAAACAATTCTTGTTATCAGTGTTTCTCAAGAAATAAGAAGGGATCTTTTTCAAATTTTATACGTAGGTTCCCCTTGGTCCTTAGCTGTGCTGGGCAACTTTTGAGAC
>NW_018454241.1:0-405 GCF_002113885.1 Mizuhopecten yessoensis
TAAAAATGGGTATAATGCAATGGAAACTGGATATTTTTTACTGCAATCATGTTCTACCTCTCAATGCGAAATGAATAAACACATATATTCACAATGAAATAAATAAAGTGTAAGTTAAATATGTCTTAATTACATTTAGAGTGGCCTGACCATCTTTAAGGGGGATGGATATAAATAGCCTATTAATTACTAACTATCGTCAGTTAAATATATCTTAATAACATATCCGTATTTCGATATCTAATTTGGGTTTCCAAGTATGACTTACCATTTAGAGTGGCCTGACCATCTTTAAGGGGGATGGATAGAAATAGCCTATTTATTACGAGCTATATCGTCAGAGTCTTCTGGATGACCCTGATAAGACCGCAGAGAAATGCTTGTACATTGATGCAAACTTCGATG
>NW_018454242.1:0-405 GCF_002113885.1 Mizuhopecten yessoensis
TATTTACCTATATCATACCATTGACTACAGTATATACGTATATCACACTATTTACTACAGTATTTACCTATATCATACAGTTTACTACAGTATTTACCTATATCATACCATTGACTACAGTATTTACCTATATCACACTATTTACTACAGTATTTACCTATATCATACCGTTTACTACAGTATTTAACGATATCGTACCATTTAATAAAGTATTTACCTATATCATACCATTTACTACAGGATTTACCTATATAATACCTTTTACTACAGTATTTACCTATATCATACCATTTACTACAGTATTTACCTATATCATNTATCATTACATTTACTACATTATTTACCTATATCATACCATTGACTACATTATTTACCTATATCATACCATTTACTACAGTATTTACC
>NW_018454243.1:0-405 GCF_002113885.1 Mizuhopecten yessoensis
AACTGCTTAATAGATTTTACTTGTGTTACTTCTGAAACATTTACCAATGCCTTAAAAACATCCTTCCAAAACATATTACTAGTATTAAAATTTTTAATAAAATCAATTCCCATATCCGATATATTTTCTACTGGAAAGTGCTCTGCTTCAAAAATATGTATCCAGCTTTTACATTATTTTTCAGTAATCTTCGTATCCAAGTGGACTTCAAACTAGAAATGAAATTATTTATGTTAATCATTTTAAGGCCTCCACTTTCATACTTTTGGATTATAGTATTTCGTTTAATTTTGTCAACAGGAGATTGCCAAATAAAGTTAAAAATTATTGTGTTCAGCTGCTGAATAAAAGTGCTGGTTAGTGTAGGAAGTGCAATGAACAGATGATTAAGTTTTGGTATAATTA
>NW_018454244.1:0-405 GCF_002113885.1 Mizuhopecten yessoensis
AGGTTGATATGTCAGTAACTACTGTACAAGGTTGATATGTCAGTACCTGTACTGGACAAGGGTGGTATGTCATTAACTGTACTGAACAAGGTTGATATGTCAGTAATTGTACTGTACAAGGTTGATATGGCAGTAACTGAACAAGGTTGATATGTCAGTAACTATACAAGGTTGATATGTCAGTAACTGTACTGTACAAGGTTGATATGTCANAGGTTGATATGTCAGTAACTGTACTGTACAAGGTTGATATGTCACTAACTGTACTTGACAAGGGTAGTATGTCATTAACTGAACACGGTTGATATGTCGGTAACTGTACTGAACAAGGTTGATATGTCAGTAACTATACACGGTTGATATGTCATTAACTGAACAAGGTTGATATGTCAGTAACTACTGTAC
>NW_018454245.1:0-405 GCF_002113885.1 Mizuhopecten yessoensis
AATGATTTAGAAGATGAGATACATTTTATTCTTATTTGTCCTGCTAACTCTGTATTGAGAAACACATACATTAAGCAATATTACTTTCGATGCCCCAGTGTGTATAAATTAATTGAATTATTGTCATGTAAAAGTATTAAAACATTACGTAGATTGGGTCTGTATTTAAAATATGCTACCGCCAAAAGAAAAACCCTCGTGTAGTAATATTGCTAAATTATGTATTCTTTTTATGTGATAATTGCTTATATGGAATTGTCCTCCGCCATCTTGAAAATTTGAAATATGTTTTGTATTCTATGTATTAATTAACCTATATGCTGATTTGCATTCGGAAATAAAAAAAACTTAACTAAACTGTCGAACTTCACCTGTTTTTTACCTGTCCTGTATTGTTAGTATACC
>NW_018454246.1:0-405 GCF_002113885.1 Mizuhopecten yessoensis
CGGAGCTGTTGGAGACTATATATGCTGCAAACTCAGTTATTCACACGCTTAGCGGGAAAGCGATTTCCAGAACAGTAAGAGGACATCTTCTTGTTGATCGGGCACCTACCTCGGTTGTCATTGAGCATGTCCATGGTGTTCCAATTCCAGCTTCAGCAGTTATCGACGAACTTCCGTTGGAATCGGAACATTCTGCTACTCTCGAAAACCTGCATGGATCACACAACAGGGACATACAACACGCTGCAAACTTACTCGATGGACTTTTAGAAGGAACTACTACCGCTATAGATGTCTGCAACGACGATGTTCTAGAACAAATACAGGCCAAGCGCGACGAGTTCAGAGAACAGCATGCATATCATAGGACTGCACAGTTGTGGTTTATGTATCATGATATGGTCA
>NW_018454247.1:0-405 GCF_002113885.1 Mizuhopecten yessoensis
TATGGTGGGCTGTATGTTTGAAATATCCAGGGAGTTCCTATGGTGAGTTCTACGTTTAAAATATACTGGGAGTTCCTCTGGTGTGTTGTAGTTTGATATATCCAGGGAGTTCATATGGTGTGTTGTAGGTTTGATATATCCAGGGAGTTCATATGGTGTGTTGTAGGTTTGATATATCCAGGGAGTTCATATGGTGTGTTGTAGGTTTGATATATCCAGGGAGTTCATATGGTGTGTTGTAGGNTATATCCAGGGAGTTCCTATGGTGTGTTGTAGGTTGAAAATATCCAGGGAGTACATATTGTGGGTTGTATGTTTGATATATTCAGGGAGTTCCTATGGTGTGTTTTGGTTTGAATATATGGTGTGTTGTATGTTGAAAATATCCAGGGAGTTCATATGGTT
>NW_018454248.1:0-405 GCF_002113885.1 Mizuhopecten yessoensis
ATTGTAGACATGTGACCTTTACCTATACCTGACAATACAATCACCCCACACTTTTTTAGACATGTGACCTTGATCTATACCTGACAATACAGCAATATTGTAGACATGTGACCTTTACCTATACCTGACAATATAGTCACCACACACTATTGTAGACATGTGACCTTGACCCTTAGCTGGCAATATAGTCACCACACACTATTGTAGACATGTGACCTTGACCCATACCTGACAATATGGTCACCACACACTATTGTAGATATTTGACCTTGACATATACCTGACAATACAACCCACACACACTATTGTAGACATGTGACCTTGACCTTTACCTGACAATTCGATCACCACACACTATTTTAGACATGGGACCTTGGTCCATACCTAACAATACAATCACCACAC
>NW_018454249.1:0-405 GCF_002113885.1 Mizuhopecten yessoensis
AAAGTTGTTTAGAAAGAAGAGAAAAGATAAGATCCCAAATTTAGGTTCAATAGCACAGCTGATAAGGTAATTCCTCAAAATTGTATTGATTAATGTAAATATGCTAATTGTGTATCTATGTACTGTAAAGCGCTTTAGAGTGGCTTATGTTAGCTAGATAGGGCGCTTTATCAAATGTTGTATATTATCATTGATAGCAGAACCAGTTTGTATCGAAGTTTTAAAATTTTGTTGATACAATTTCCAAACAAATGTTAGTCATTTTTTTTTTTCAGGCAGCTTCAGTTTATAAAGACTTTAACGACATGCATTGGGCCCACGAACACCTCAATAATAAATTAAAGTCCTACACGAACATGCCTCATTAGACTGGCCCCGTCTCTAGAATATTGAATCATTTAGAAA
>NW_018454250.1:0-405 GCF_002113885.1 Mizuhopecten yessoensis
CAGACACACGTTTGATAATGTTACATACTGACACACGTTTGATAAAGTTACTTACAAACACATGTTTGATAACGTTACATACAGACACACGTTTTATAATGTTACATACAGACACACGTTTTATAACGTTACATACAGACACACGTTTGATAATGTTACTTACTGACACACGTTTGATAATGTTACATACTGACACACGTTTGATAACGTTACATACAGACACACGTTTGATAGCGTTACATACTGACACACGTTTGATAATGTTACTTACTGNCGATAACGTTACATACAGACACACGTTTGATGATGTTACTTACTGGCACACGTTTGATAATGTTACATACAGACACACGTTTGATTACGTTACATACAGACACACGTTTGATAATGTTACATACTGACACA
>NW_018454251.1:0-405 GCF_002113885.1 Mizuhopecten yessoensis
CAGCACAAAATGAGACATTGTCTTAATGTAGGGGACAGTTCAGTTAACAATCTGTATACAATGAGATATTGTCTTAATGTAGGGGACAGTTCAATTCGCGATCAGCACAAAATGAGACATTGTCTTAATGTAGGGGACAGTTCAATTCGCGATCAGCACAAAATGAGACATTGTCTTAATGTAGGGGACAGTTCAGTTCACAATCAGTACAAAATGAGACATTGTCTTAATGTAGTGGACAGTTCAGTTCACAATCAGCACAAAATGAGACATTGTCTTAATGAAGGGGACAGTTCAATTCACAATCAGCACAAAATGAGACATTGTCTCAATGTAGGGGACAGTTCAATTCACAATCAATACAAAATGAGACATTGTCTTAATGTAGGGGACAGTTCAGTTCAC
>NW_018454252.1:0-405 GCF_002113885.1 Mizuhopecten yessoensis
ATCATAATTTACGGGAGAGCTGTTTTCCAGAATCTTGTAGGTTATAATTTAGTGCTAGTTGGTTATTTGACAGTATTATGGACATTTCATTTATTGTGATTTATATCTAAACATTGATCTGTATTACTGTATATTGAATGCATGTGCAGCTTTATATTTGATAGATGATTTTGAATTTGCTAGATAATTAACAAGGAGCTGATACCCAGAAACTGATAATTATTGATTAACGGGAAGTTGGTCACCCTCAAACCGTTAATCTATTGATTGGCACAATAATCAGCGGGGAGCTGATACCCAGAAACCGCTGATTAGAGATTATTGAATTGTTTGTATGTTGATTGTGGTCTGTCAAATTACACCCATATTGGCGTATTGGGTCGACGGCCGTTTAGAAAGTTGTGA
>NW_018454253.1:0-405 GCF_002113885.1 Mizuhopecten yessoensis
ACTTTTACGCTCTCACCACAAGGTAATCAATGTATTTGGATCTAATCCATTTTCCCACTCTTAACATAAAAATGATCGATGTATTTGGATCTGATCCACTTTTCCC
Organism: Mizuhopecten yessoensis; assembly: GCF_002113885.1. Classification (NCBI taxonomy): domain Eukaryota; kingdom Metazoa; phylum Mollusca; class Bivalvia; order Pectinida; family Pectinidae; genus Mizuhopecten; species Mizuhopecten yessoensis. The sequence goes on from NW_018454253.1 coordinate 107, forward strand.
AATCTTAGCGAAAAAATAAACGGTGTTTTTGGGTCTGATCCTTTATTTACAAAACAAATGAAAAAATGAACGACGTATTTGGATCTGATCCATTTTCCCACTCTGATGAAAAAAATAACAATGTATTTGGATTTGATCCATTGTCAGTTAGAAGAAAGATAATTTTGATCTGATCCAGATGTATTTTAAGTAATCTCCATTTTGAACTTCGGTGTATTTCAAGTGTTTAAATGTTTTCTTACGAAGAATAATCTGTTTTATAATCTTTAACCAGCAACAGTGTTTTATCATAATCTGAC
>NW_018454254.1:0-405 GCF_002113885.1 Mizuhopecten yessoensis
TGTATACATAAATGTATTTTCTATGAATCGACTTATATTTAATTGGTTAAAAATACAAGTACTTTTGTTACGGCAATAAATGTACAAAACAATACTTTAAAGCTAAATGGACGAGTAAGGAATCAAGATTCAAGGAAATACGCTCCTTGTACTATAAAAGTTACTTCCCTTCGCACAAAACAATACCCCCTTTAATGATTTAACTGATAAGTTAAAAGCATTTATTGCTGATTTCATTTTAGTACCGTTCGACTTTCTCAAATCATAACTTAGGATACATTTTACATGTGTAGTGGTTCAAATTGTCTGAAAACGCAAGACCGAAATACGAACAAATCTCAGAATAATCCATTTTAAATGTAAGGCAACGACCCATTCATGAGGTAGTAAACAAACTCGCTATAC
>NW_018454255.1:0-405 GCF_002113885.1 Mizuhopecten yessoensis
AGCCAATGGATTTTTGGACGATTTGATTGTCAATACAACCCGAACTCTTCACGTTTTATAGGAAACGACAAAGTTAACTCCTACACCCTTCACCCGTCAAAAAATATAAATTGATTTCAATTTCATTATCGGTGTTCAGATGATCTTGAATTTTTTAATCTCTCCTTCTGGTCTTTTCATATTCATATTTTATTTTACGAAAAAACATAAACTCACATAATTTTTTATGATACAAAAATTCAAATATAAATGATAAAAAGAAGTGCATCACTTAATCGTATTCAATCAGCAATGATTGAATTGGATTAATCATCTTTTTACCTGCATTGGAAACATTATATAACGCATTTACAATGAATGTGTCACCACGTTTCATCTGTGATATAGTTTAGGCTTTTTTAATCG
>NW_018454256.1:0-405 GCF_002113885.1 Mizuhopecten yessoensis
AGAAACCATTGCTCCAATAATGGAATGTCAATATATTTACAGAAAACTTACAGAAAACACAATGATAGGAACAGAAATGACAAACGACATTTTTTCACACTTTCATTTTTAAGCTGTATTTATTACAAGCTAACAATGTTAATAAGCTTCTAATAAGATGCAGTAAAACCTCCATATAATGCCCCTGGTTCCATTCGCCACCTCGCTTACCATCAACATATTTAAAAGTCCTTTTTCCTCTCTTCTTCTTAAGAATTCCTTTCTAAGTTTCGTCCAATTTATCGCCAACCCCCTTTATAGCGCCAAAATTACCTGGTAACCTGGTCAAATGGTGGCAGTATAATGAGGTTTTACTGTATCGTATCTTTCATAATTTCTCATTTATGAAATATAATTGTCAGTAAA
>NW_018454257.1:0-405 GCF_002113885.1 Mizuhopecten yessoensis
TTTCTCTGTAGGAATGATATAATTTTCATTAAATTTTGGATGAAGCACCATTGTGTGAACGGGAACCAATTTTGTATAAAAAGTAGGTCTCGCCCCCTGGGGCAGAGAGGTGAGCCAAATAAGGGATATAGAGGAATAACTTAAATATCATTCTTCTGTAGGAATGACAGGATTATGTCCAAATTTGGTCTTAAGCATCCTTGGGTGAAGGGGACATTATTTTGTAACGATGAGTCTGACCATCCTGGGGGCAGAGGGGAGGGGCAAATTCTTCAAAATCTTCCATTTAATTTAGGAATGACAGGATTTTGTCCAATTGCATATATAAATATAACCCCTGACTAAGCATGTACACTTCCAGTAACATCTGGCTATTATAACTTCAATTTGATAACATTTCAAGGT
>NW_018454258.1:0-405 GCF_002113885.1 Mizuhopecten yessoensis
TTGGTAGTGACATCGATGCTTTTTCCCATCTATGGAACTGATTTGGGCAATATTTACCTTGGCATTCGGTTTCATGAATACTGTTTAGGCAAGGTGCGTTAATCATGAATAGTACTTGCCTGGGCCCTCAATTGTATAATACTGATCGAAATTCAGGTCCTTTATTTGTTGGTATACTAAACATGAATACTGTATATATGCTGTTTGTACTGTAAAACATGTATTGACTTTGTCTCGGGGTCAATCTTGCTTTCTCATATCCATATTACCATACATGTATGATCACTTCAGCAAAGTCCAAAATACATTATGTTTGGGATAGTAAGCTCAATCAAAATATCATTTTTGTCTTGCTATCAATATACAGTTATGAGACGTCAGAAGTGTAAACCAGTGTTTTAATGA
>NW_018454259.1:0-405 GCF_002113885.1 Mizuhopecten yessoensis
TGAGAAGTAATCTGAAATCAGTGAAAATGTACTCTCTCATGTATAATTTTTATAATGTACATGAATCATTAATCTTGTGTTTCCTCTTAGATGACTTCAAAAATATTCGAATTCTGAATGAGAAAAAGACGTTGAGTGTAAACGCGTACGTATGGGTGACATGCACAACGTCATATCAGGATTACTACAAATAATAGTTGATCTTGCATCAACATTTTGAAATCTAAAAACAAGAGGCCTAATAGGCCTGCATTGCTCCCCATGGTATAAATCTCACAACTGTAACCTTAAAGGGGACTAAAATAATGTTACAGGCAAAATATCGATGTCTTGACTCAAGTTATTCAAAACCTGTTGAAAGATTTAAGGACATTTCACCCCTGTGATCTTGAAAGTTAAACAAGG
>NW_018454260.1:0-405 GCF_002113885.1 Mizuhopecten yessoensis
ATGTAATCGAAATTGACTTTTTTTGGAATGACTAAAGCGTTTGATTAATCCTTTTTGATAAAGAAAGCCATAAATTAAATAACTTTTATGAAACATGATGAGGATAAAATAAACAACAGTGTTCTGAGTGTTACAAACCTGGTAAAACTGTGCCACAGTTATACTGAAGCGGAAGTTACGTGGAGGTTAACAAACATCCCTGTACATTGGCCGGTAAATGGATGTAATAACTGGATGTTCACCGGGTGATTAAAACTGAAAATCTACCAAGGTCTACCGTGTTGATATCAGATCTATTGGTCAAGTGTGGTTGGTTTTATGGAGCATCATGATACACTGTCAATTAAAAACTGCGACGTGTTTAACGACATGTTTTGTTCGATAGGTGAGTTACTAACCTTGTTT
>NW_018454261.1:0-405 GCF_002113885.1 Mizuhopecten yessoensis
TTAAAGACACATATTTGGGCCACATCAGCAATGGTCTTAAAGACACATATTTGTGTCACATCATTAATGGGCTTCAGGACACATATTGTAGCTCATCACCAATAGGCTTAAAGAAACATTTTTGTGCAACAACAACAATGAGCTTAAAGACACATATTTGTGTCACATCACAAAAGGGCTTAAAGACACATATTAGTGTCACATCAACAATGGGCTTAAAAACACATTTTTGTGCCACATCAGCGATGGGCTAAAAGACACATATTTGTGTCACATCACCAACAGGCTTAAAGATACATATTTATTTGTGTCACATCACAAATGGGCTGAAAGATACAAATTTGTGCCACATCACCAATGCGTTTAAATATCCATATTTGTGGCACATCACCAATAGCTTAGATA
>NW_018454262.1:0-405 GCF_002113885.1 Mizuhopecten yessoensis
TTTTTTCTTCATACACAGAATGCAGTACACCTTCGACAATCTAGCGTCTTTGCACCACGACGGTTTAGCTTGAGTATGGGATGTTAAAGTTTCTAAGATTATTTGTAAAGATAAATCCCAATAGGTTTTTTAAACGCTGTCTTTATAACGCGGCACAACAAATTGGCTGGATTGATGAGACTCGAATGTATTGCATAATCCTTCATCCGTCAATAGCTACGCCTGTCACAGAGTCCATTATATGTAGGTATGGGGGATAGGGGATTTTGGTTTTTTAGATAACTGTTAAAACCCCAAAACTTGTCAAAACCCTGGCCCCTTAATTTTACATCCGATGATAGATTTGCCATTTCCTCAAGTACGTCTGAAAAGAGGGGACACAAGTAAACTGCTAGAGATAAACTT
>NW_018454263.1:0-405 GCF_002113885.1 Mizuhopecten yessoensis
GTCACCAATCAACCAAGCATATCACCCTAGTGTGTCACCAATCAACCAAGCATATCACCAATCAACCAAGTGTATCACCTGTCAACTTAGTGCACTATTTGTCAACACAGTGTGTCACCTGTTAACTTAGTGTCACCTGTCAATCTAGTATTTGACTCTCAAACTTGTGTGCCAACTGTAAAGCTTGTGTGTCACATAGTAACCTAGTGTCACCTGTCAACTATGAGTATTATCTGTCAACCCAGTGTGTTACCTGTCAATCCAGTGTTTCACTTTCAAACGTGTGCATCACCTGTCAACCCAGTAAGTGTCTTTTCGACAAAGTGTGTTAGATGTAAAAGGGACAATAAAGTACTAAACTGTCAACCTAGTGTGTCACATGTCAACCTAGTGTGTCACATGTCC
>NW_018454264.1:0-405 GCF_002113885.1 Mizuhopecten yessoensis
AGAAGATATGCTCCAGACAAACTTTTTCAGAAGTTAAGGTTAAAGGTCAAGTCATAGGTCAGTGACCTAATTCTTGCACTCTGCCATCCAAGAATGACCTTGTACACAAAATCTGTATACACAAGGTGAAAAAGTATAGAAGATATAACGGGACAAACTTTTTCAAAAGTTAAAGTCAAAGTTCAAATGGGTTACAGTGAGGTCATAGTGACCTTCTTTTTGCGCTGTGCACTCCGCCATCCCAAGATGTCCTTGGTCACCAAATCTGGTTATTGCAGGTGAAATAGTATAGAAGATATATCCCGGGAAAAGTCTCGGGCGGAAGAACAGACAAAGTGAATATCTGTAAGACATGAATGTCCCTGATGCCAGTTTCTGTGTTTGATAATGTCTATAAATAGTTAC
>NW_018454265.1:0-405 GCF_002113885.1 Mizuhopecten yessoensis
TATAGTGTATTACGTATACTACTGTGTATGACGGATACTATAGTGCATTACGTATACTATAGTGTATTACGTATACTAAAGTGTATTACGTATACTATAGTGTATTACGGATACTATAGTGTCTTACGATTAACGTATACTATAATGTATTACGTATGACGTATACTATAATGTATTACGTATACTATAGTGTTTTACGTATACTATAGTGTATTACGGATACTATAGTGTATTACGTTTAACGTATACTATAGTGTATTACGTATGACGTATACTTTAGTGTATTTCGTATACTATAGTGTATTACGTATAACGTATACTCTAGTGTATTACGTATACTTTAGTGTATTACGTATTACTTATACTATAGTGTATTACGTATGCTATAGTGTATTACGTATACTA
>NW_018454266.1:0-405 GCF_002113885.1 Mizuhopecten yessoensis
ACAACATCAAGTCAGAGTAGCTTACATACACAACATCCAGTCAGACAAATTCAACTCAGAGTGACGTACATACACAACATCCAGTCAGACAACATCAATTCAGAGGGACGTACATACACAACATCCGTTTTGACAGCATTAAATAAGACTGACTTACATACACACTATCCAGTCAGAAAAGATCAAGTCAGAGTTACTTACATACACAACATCCAGTCAGACAATTTCAACTTAGAGTGACGTACATACACAACATCCAGTCAGACAATATCAAGTTAGAGTGACGTACATACACAACATACAGATAGAAAACATCAACTCAGAGTGACGTACATACACAACATCCAGTCAGACAATATCAATTCAGAGGGACGTACATACACAACATCCGTTTAGACAGCATTA
>NW_018454267.1:0-405 GCF_002113885.1 Mizuhopecten yessoensis
AGCTGTATAACAAACACAAATTTAAATACACAGCTTTATATCTCTATAGAATATTTACAAATATAAAACAAATAATGCTGATAGCTGCACATTGCAGATGACAGAGGAGCTAAACGAGATTTGAGAGCTGGTCAATTTTACCATTACACTACTGTGATTCCTAAGATCTTTATCAAAGACATCAGATAAATCTACTTGTATCATTCGAAAGGTGGCAAATACAAAGCCTTTGATTTTGTCATGACATGTTCAGAAGTGACTATTGGGTAAGGTATATTATATCTGTGAAATACAAGATTACTCCGTGTTCATCAACAAGGCTGGCAAACTACCTCATGGCCAGCATTAGGTATATCATATGTGAGATAAAAGATTACCCCGTGTTCATCAACAAGGCTGCCAAAC
>NW_018454268.1:0-405 GCF_002113885.1 Mizuhopecten yessoensis
CCATTTTACAGATGATTGTATGGCATTTCATAACGGGATGATGTTTTCGACATACGACAGGGATAACGATTTTTCAACACGTCACTGTGCTTTCGTCTATAAAGGCGGATGGTGGTATAAATCCTGCTACTGTACCAATCTGAACGGCGGAGAATATATGCCAGGTCATGGTAACACAAAATCACTTGTCTGGCATTCATTTTACCCGGGTATCAGATACACTCATATGATGACGACAAGGATGCTTGTAAAACGCTTACGTGAACTGAACTGAACGTGGTTATTCAAGGTTTATTATAAATTTCGCTGTTAATTTTATATAACCATGCGTAACTCTACCTTGAATGGTGACTACACCTTAATAATCGGAGGTGAGCTTCATCTTTCCCTATTGAAATAAAGTTG
>NW_018454269.1:0-405 GCF_002113885.1 Mizuhopecten yessoensis
TGTAATACACGTGAACTGCACTGTATTGGTGTTCTGTTGTTGTGTACTGTTGTGTATTATTTAAACACTTAAGAAAGGTAAATGCTAGTTTTCGAGCAGTGTTGGTAAAAATGTTCAACATTTGTAACGTAATTTTGAAAACACCCTTCCAAGAGACCAAACCTAACAAGATAATTAATTTCAGAACATTTACAACATAACACAAAGTATTAAACAATTGGTATTTGACTCACTCTTTCAGGTAATTATCCTGGCAGTTATCACAGCGTTTTTCTGCTCATCGAAGGCACATCAAAAGGACTTCAACATTCCCTCTACTTCATTACAGATAAAACATCAGGAAATCTACCGTAAAGGTATTGTCACCTTCGTTGTATACGGCCAAAATCTACCGTAAAGGTATGT
>NW_018454270.1:0-405 GCF_002113885.1 Mizuhopecten yessoensis
ACACAGGGCTGTATATCATTAGTCCGAAGGCTTGTTATTTCAGAGTATACTGTAGCTAGCTTCATATAGGTCAAGTGATTAACAGGTAGATTTAAACCAGGTAATCCAATGATAAACATATATTTATGGCATGCATATATATTAATTTATATTTGCCTGCTCCTTGTCATAATTTACGTAAGCATGTTAAAAAACATTTTTGTATTTGAATATTAGGATATTAAGTATTTTCTAACTCAACTATTACTTTTTTTTGGGTGAAAACTAAAACAATTTTACATTGTCAACAATTTAACGAGGCTGAGTTGTTCTCACACTTCTTTATTCAAGCATTAAGATACTCCTCAACAAAACATTTAGAGAAATTTAGTAAAATTTACAAATACTTTGGAGTTTTTTCTATAT
>NW_018454271.1:0-405 GCF_002113885.1 Mizuhopecten yessoensis
ATATATTGTATAACCATTGTAAGAGAATGCACAAATAATTTCGTTGTTATAATCAAGTAAATTACACTTAGTAACCGTAGTTTTGTTCGGGTAGAATTTGTATGGAAACCCCGAGTGGTTATTGTGTTTTTATGTACTAGTGTGGGTGCGCGCAGGTGAAAAATCTACGGTAGCCCGTAAACGACGTTTGGCGCGTGCTAGTTGTATATGTAAAGCGTTGTCAATTAGTCGTTTATGTAGAAGTTTGACACGCATCTCAGAATATAATATGCTGGTAACATTCTTGGAATGTGTATTGTAATTGTCAGTCATTAAATATAATTTGTAAAATTAGCAGTTAATGAAATCTTAGACTGAAAGTTCCGCTAAAGTCATAATTGTTTGCATGGTGGTTTATTTTCAAAA
>NW_018454272.1:0-405 GCF_002113885.1 Mizuhopecten yessoensis
GTACCTGTCAATGTGTGTTGTGTAACTGTCAATGTGTGTTGTGTAACTGTCGATGTGTGTTATGTAGCTGTCAATGTGTGTTGTGTAACTGTCAATGTGTGTTGTTTATGTCGATGTGTGTTGTGTAACTGTCAATGTGTGTTGTGTACATGTTAATGTGTGTTATGTTACTGTCAATGTGTGTTGTGTACATGTTTATGTGTGTTGTGTGCATGTCAATGTGTGTTGTGTAACTGTCAATGTGTGTTATGTAGCTGTCAATTTGTGTTGTTTTACTCTCACATATGTGTTGTGTACCTGTCAATGTGTGTTGTGTACCTATCAATGTGTGTTATGAAGCTGTCAGTGTGTGTTGTGAACCTGTCAATGTGTGTTGTGTACCTGTCAATGTGTGTTGTGTAACTG
>NW_018454273.1:0-405 GCF_002113885.1 Mizuhopecten yessoensis
TTACTACACGGGTAGAAATACCAGGTAAGTTTGCTGTACATGGAAACATCTGAAAAATTAAAGCAAACTTTGAAATATATTACAGGATAAACTAAAGGCTATCTGAGTGACATTGACTGTAGCTACTTTCTGTAAAATGTAATGCCTGGTTTTGCACAATGGATCTGTCACAAGTTGTAGCAACTTAGAAAGGTATCTCTTATCAATAGTGTCATAAGAAGTGAATTGAAATAAGTAAGAGATGAGTAATAATTGTGGCAATCGGTCAAATATATTTGTTCACTGATTTCACTTTATCAAATTTTGAAAACAAATGAAATAAAAGATGGATAAACAATATATTTACTTATATATTAATTAGAAAAGGTAGCATTGGCAATAACTATTATTGGTATTCATCCCGTG
>NW_018454274.1:0-405 GCF_002113885.1 Mizuhopecten yessoensis
AGATAAAATCCATATCCACGTGCTCGCGATGAGAAAATTGTTCTCACGACAAACAATGAAAATACAATGTGATAATCTGTAATTATCATATTGACATGCGTTCAAAATAACGTTAACAGTCATATTGTACAAGCACTAAACCTTGCTCTATTCTGTATAAAGGTGTTACATACCTATTGTTCTGCTGGCTTTACGATACTTCTGCACACTGGTTAGCCCTAGGGGGTGCTAGACACATTCCTAATCTGCTCACAATAGGGCTGGTGATGGTCGTCAAAGTCAGCGTCATGCGGAGTACTCTAATCTACACATACCAAAAGAATGTGACTGGAAATATTGCCAATGATTTCACTCCATTTGGCTTCGGTAAAACTGATACTTACATAATGCATGTATATATATATA
>NW_018454275.1:0-405 GCF_002113885.1 Mizuhopecten yessoensis
GTCACTTTCAATGGCAGTGTGTGTTTATTTGTATGGTACTCATTCATTATTATCTATTTTTATCTTTACAAGACTATCCTAAGGTAAAGACAAACCATACATGCATTCGTATGCATGTAATAGTAAAATAGTAAAATGCCGCCATGTTGCTTTCCTGTCTTTCTATCAGCGTCGTACACCACATATAAGTATCATACTGCAGAATATTTATAAATAACGATGGTATCGCATTTGAATTCCGACGATGTGTGTCAGTTGTGAACGTATACGTAACAACTCACTGATATTTCGATAAACACGAATCATAGAAGGTAAAATAGTCATTATTAAAATGGTATATACACTTTGTTCAAGGTTGACCTTTGACTCTTGTATTTTTCAATTTATCTTTATCGTCGACAGATC
>NW_018454276.1:0-405 GCF_002113885.1 Mizuhopecten yessoensis
AGAGTTTTCATTGATTTCTACAACAACAGCCAAGCATTGTGGAAAATAGGGCAGCAAAAATCTTTGACAAAGGCAAATTATGTTGGTAGTATACTCTACCCAAAAAACATTTTACTTTTGCCTTCTAAATGTGGTCATCATTTTGCACCATCTAAAATACTGTTAACATTTCTACCATTTCTTTGTACTTGTACATTACTGTTCAGTAGCATACAGAATTGTGAAGTAATGCTACATTGAAACTAGACATATCATCATGACTTGTCTACTGAGTGGGAATTTTTATAATAGTGTCTCCTTGTTTGTATTGGATTCTGAAATTTCACAAGAGCAGTGTTGAACAAGATAACAAGTCCTATCTGCATTGAGGAGATGCTTTGTGACCAGGGCTGTTTTCGTTTAAAC
>NW_018454277.1:0-405 GCF_002113885.1 Mizuhopecten yessoensis
GATTACTATAGGGCACCCGTATCTCCGATACGAGGCCCTAATTAAAATTGGGGTAGGTATGGACATTATAAATTCCTTGGTTTAGAACTAATAATGGGAAAGACAGAGTTCAAATACCAGTATATCAATAAAATTTGAGGAAGTGACTCAATTTAAACAAACAGGGTTATAGATTTTGCTATGTATGATCATACTATTTAATGCAGTCATCATTATTATATCCATCTATTCAATATTGAGTTATTTTCTATCATATTCTGAAAAGCAGCAAGTCTTTCTATGCAAAATTAATGATATTTCAAAAATTTGACGAGTCAAATCAGAAAAACAATGGTGTACATGTATTTGCCTCACCACTCATTAATGTAACACTATAGGACTGGCCTCAACACATCAACAAGATAG
>NW_018454278.1:0-405 GCF_002113885.1 Mizuhopecten yessoensis
GCTCTCTGGATGGTGATCGGGACAGCCCCTACCTAACAAGCTCTCGGGATGGTGATCGGGACAGCCGCTACCTAACGAGCTCTCTGGGTGGTGATCGGGACAGCCGCTACCTAACGGGGTCTGTGTATGTTGATCGGGACAGCCCCTACCTTACAAGCTCTTTGGATGGTGATCGGGGCAGCCCCTACCTAACGAGCTCTCTGAATGGTGATCAGGACAGCCCCTATCCAACAAGCTCGTTGGATGGTGATTGGGACAGCCCCCACCTTACGAACTCTCTGAATTATGATCGGGACAGCCGCTATCCAACAAGCTCACTGGATGTCGATCGGGACAGCCCCTACCTAAAACGCTATCTGGATAGTGATCGGGACAGCCCCTACCTAACGAGCTCTCTGGATGGTG
>NW_018454279.1:0-405 GCF_002113885.1 Mizuhopecten yessoensis
GTACTTGCCTCCTTGTGATAGCGAGTATTTGATGCCGACTTCAAAGTGCTATCTCACTGAAATACCATTTCGAATTTTGAAGGAATCTCTCATCGATCCTTTGAAAAAAGTGGTGTACGGACAAGTATACTATCATGTCTATTTTTACAGATTCCTCTTGTGAAAGCGAGGGAATGCTGTATATACCCGTTTTACTTGTTACAATAGTTGGTATTCCGGGGACCATTATTTCAACGCGTTTCTACGGAAAGCCACTCATGGCAACATCATTGCCCACGTTTTACATCGATTGATGGAAAGAATGTCATGTAAAGACAACTGTACGCAGATCGGAGTGGACAACGACGATGACAGGCCTTAATGAGCACCTACGCATATTTGTTTTTCGGACAATTATCCTCGAGA
>NW_018454280.1:0-405 GCF_002113885.1 Mizuhopecten yessoensis
AATTTGATGAGTGACCGGAGTTTTACCTGGCCTGTGCCTGGCACATAGAGCTGATATGTGCTACCGTATCACCATTATGAAAATACAACTGGCCGTTTACTAATTGTTATTTGCATTCGGTTTGCCTTAATATCCCCTTCACCTAGGTTTTCACACCCCGTGCCCTACCCAACTAGTTACGTAAGTGTCCCGGGCGGGGTAAAACTACGGTCCAGGTACATGTACGAAGTGCTTTGTTTACCTGTTTACGGGACTGTGTTGTAATTTTAGATGTGTCGATTAAGTCGTTTAAAAACACAGAAAACACAATTTATAAATTTATAAAAGTATAGACAGAAAGATAAGCTTAAAGATGTAGCAAGAATATAGAAACATACGTAAAAATCAAGTTTATATGTTTAAACA
>NW_018454281.1:0-405 GCF_002113885.1 Mizuhopecten yessoensis
AACTTGGTAGCCATTCATCCCAGCATGCTACTGGCCAAATATCATTAGCCTGGGCCTCTTGGTTTTTCAGTAGAAGTTGTTTAAGTAAAAAGTTGACGACGGATGGCTGGCCGGATGCCGGACGCCGCACCATGGCATAAGCTCACTTGGCCTTTAAGGCAAATTGTTCTCATAAAGATTTAGTACATTTATTGCAAATAATTCCCCCTGTTTTGTAATATCTGTATATGTATCTAGTTACAGCGCCTACTGTATAGTATCTAGTTACAGGGCCTAACACATAGTATCTAGTTACAGGGCCTACCGTATAGTATCTATAGTCACAGGGCCTTCTGTATATTATCTAGTTACAGGGCCTATCGTATAGTATCTAGTTACAGGGCCTACAGTATAGCATCTAGTTAC
>NW_018454282.1:0-405 GCF_002113885.1 Mizuhopecten yessoensis
GTGTATGCCTGTCGGAATTAATAGTGCTAGCTCAGATGTCGCAGAATTTGGACAGTAAAAGAATGTGAGACAAATCTTATTTATAAACTAATATAAGTTATAGAGTGATTTTGATTGCCTAACCAAAGACTTAATTGCCAGTCCAAACTTTTTTTAATATAGCTTATCTCATGGAAGGACGATCTGATCTGTCCTGTTAGTTAACTATATTATAGTGTAATTTGTCTACATACATATTAAATAATGTTTTTAATATTTCATAAACAAGGTTGATAGATCATTGGGAGTGGATATATAGCATTGGTGAAATCTTGAAAACCACATTGATTTGACTTCATTTGGTCAGTAAAAAGTAAGAAAAATGCCTTGTGATATATATGCAGGGTTGTGTACCTTAGTGGTACA
>NW_018454283.1:0-405 GCF_002113885.1 Mizuhopecten yessoensis
TGTACAACACCGCAACAAATATCATACAATGTACAATATCGATACCAACATACACTGTACAACACCGCAACAAATGTCATATGATGTACAATATCGATACAAACATACACTGTACAACACTAATACAAATAACATACAATGTACAGCATCTATACAAATGTCGTACAATATACAACACTGATACAAATACAAACTGTACAACATCTATACAAATACACACTGTACAACATCGATATAGATACACACTGTACAACATCGATACAGATACACACTGTATAACATCGATACAAATACACACTGTACAACATCTATACATATACACACTGTACAACATCGATACAAACACACACTGTACAACACCGATACAAATACACACTGTACACCATCTATACAAATACACACTGT
>NW_018454284.1:0-405 GCF_002113885.1 Mizuhopecten yessoensis
TATCTATACAGTATCATGCTGGCAGAAAGGGTAATAAAATATGTCAATATGAATGACCTTGACGTATATTCCAGGCAACAGGGGTCAAATATTAAAAAATAAGTTAAAGCAACTTCTTAATAACCAAAATGTCCAGGGTGATACTATTTGGCAAGAAACATGCAGACATTAGGGGCTACACAGTTTGTTGAAATGAATGATCTTAATTTATATTCAAGGTCACAGAGATTCAATATGGTTAAAATCTTGAATCGACTTCTGAATAACCATTAGGTCAAGAATGTCGATATTTGGCCAGTAGCATACCTGTATAAAGGGCTACATTGTTTGTATAAATGAATGGTGGCATTATGTTTAAAATATTTAAATGATTGTTTTCTGAGTAATCATACTTTGGGCAGTAAC
>NW_018454285.1:0-405 GCF_002113885.1 Mizuhopecten yessoensis
CCAATATGTTTCACTCCTGACAGAACATACCATTATGTTTCACTCTTGTTCCCACTAATGAAACGAATCTATATTCTTATGTACTGTTGAAATATATTTCGTATTCAACGTGTAACCATTTAATATCCTCTATCAAAACTGGGAACACTTAACATAATATGCAACACAAGGAAATCAACCTAATAATTATGCACATATTTAAAAAAGATTAAATTTTAATATGGTATCAATTATACAACTATTAAATGAAGTCTGTTTCCTCTGAATGCAGTACTCGTATAAATTCCCACGAGAAAGTTATTGTCCCTATAATATTAAGTGCGGAATTCGCCTTCAACTGTAGACAAGTTATTATTATTACTCCACCCTCTAAGTGTCGTGGAATATCTTTGACAAACATAAAAT
>NW_018454286.1:0-405 GCF_002113885.1 Mizuhopecten yessoensis
TGCTGCATTTACGATTAAGCTACCACTTGTCCAAACCACGGAATTTAATTAAGTCCGTGTCCAAACTGATGCCTGTATTTCAAAACAAATTCAGGAAGATTACTTTAATTTGTTACATATGTAGACGATGGACATACCGGACCCATTGTTATTACACACTGAGTGGGTTGAGGAGAAACTGGGACCGTTTATATATGTACATACTATTCTAATGATTACAAAATCGGAAATGCTTATGAGTATTTTCAGTCTGGTCACTTTCAGGAAGTTTACTGCCATTCCATATCAACTGCATCAGCTGTATTTTGTCAGCCAAATGTACACCGTGTTGTCACATAAAGTGAAGGGCGACTCACATAAAGTGTGGGTTTGCTGTTGCAAGGAAAATGGAGCAGTAAAATCGGC
>NW_018454287.1:0-405 GCF_002113885.1 Mizuhopecten yessoensis
AAATGATTATGTTTACATAGAATTACTTAGACATTAATGTTTTGAATTTCTACAGAGTTTAAGTGTGCAACAATCGATTCTAGGTCAGCATCATCAATGGTCTGTCTTTTGCTAGGTGGAATTTTACTCATGACAGCAAGTCGAGAAAAATATGAAGCAGTCCGTCCCTGCTGTAAATATTCATTTGGCTGAAACATCTTATCGCCATCTTCATCCATGCAAACCCTCATATGGTTGGCTGCATCCATAGGGTTGACCTTCTTGCCACCTTGTCCTGCCTCAAATAAGCCCTTAGAAAAGTGTTAACCTTTTCAGAGAAACGGTTAATCTTCCTATCTTTTCGCAGGGCCCAGACGGACAGACGGACAGACGGACGGACGACGGACGCCACGGTATGGCATAAGC
>NW_018454288.1:0-405 GCF_002113885.1 Mizuhopecten yessoensis
TTGGAATAGGTCACTTGAGCAAAGCTCAGGTGACCTAAAAAGATTGTAGACAAATTAAAATTTCAGAGAACCAAACATTGATAAGGTTGAGCTTTTAGCAGCATGATAAGTTTATTTTTACAAGGAATAAGCATTTTAAACTCCTTTTGAAAATGCAATGATTTCTGATTTGTCACAAATTAGCAAAGGAAACCTTCGCCCTGAAGAACTACTAGCAACATAATCATGTCTTGACTAAAGCTTATACAGGTATCATTATGCACTAAACATCTAAAATCACCTACATTGTATTACAAGTTCTTAGGGCAAAAAAAAAAGTGTCTGTTTAGGGTTCCCGACCGACACTAGCTTTTTACCCCCGACCCAAAACTTTATGATGAAAAAAAAAAAAAAAAAAAAAACCTG
>NW_018454289.1:0-405 GCF_002113885.1 Mizuhopecten yessoensis
CTTCGTTTTTACAAATGAAGTGACCTCTTTTCGTGCAGGCAATTGTATATGTGTTGGAATTAAATCAACCGAAAGGGATACTTTATCGTGGCATGATATTAGTAGTATGGTAGCACACGGAGGAAATATATAACACTCCAATTATCCAAAAGTAGGCTATTTGGACATTTACATGTAGATACCGTTGATGTACCTATTAAGACGTACAGTTAACATTGCTTCTATACTGTATCATTCTGTTTCAAACAATTAGATGAAATTATTCTTCCCCTACTTACGTGGAGCCTTGTTGACCGGCACACTTTTCTGAATTTGGCAATCTTCCTCGTTCCCTTTCGGAACCCCTAGTCTTATTCTCCTTGTACATTTTTAAGGCTTTTCATGTAAAAAAAAAAAAAAAAAAAA
>NW_018454290.1:0-405 GCF_002113885.1 Mizuhopecten yessoensis
CGTTAACTAAAGCTTGTATCCTTGATATAGTGCATTCAAGTCCTTTTAAATAATATTTTGATATATAAAAAAACTTGTCCTTAGCAAAAATTGAAGAAGGATAAGGAACATGTTGGTCAATTTTGTACAAGTGATCATTACGATTTTGCGCTAAATATTCAAAGGAATATGTTATCATTGGATACGTACTCATGTTTAATGAGTACAACTGTAATTATTTTGCTTTTTTACATCAACACGACAGGAATATGAATTAAAGCATTTTTGCATATATCACGAGACGATATACAAAATGGTTACAAGGGGATATAGATAAGTGACAGTTTTCCTGATCAAGCACGTTTAAACATGTTGTCATTTATCGAAATCTTAATGATTAGGTTAAAGAAGCATTCCTATAGGATA
>NW_018454291.1:0-405 GCF_002113885.1 Mizuhopecten yessoensis
CATGATTCATTAATTACTATCCACAAAATCATGTTAATATATGTTCGTAAATTTAAATAAACGAAGATCATCTTCTCCCACATATAGGCTTACACTTCCCACGCATAGCTCACCTCCTCCCGTACACACATAAACTCCTCCTACATGCATATGTTAACTCCCCCACACTTAGATTTACTCGCATGTATGTACACTTCACATATACATAGGCTTAATTATTCAACAAAAAGGTGAACTTTTCCAGTACAAAAATTTACTTTCTCCAACACATTCATGTTAACGCTTCCCACACATTGTTTACTCTTGTCACACATAGGTACAGTGTATTTCTTCTCTCACACACTTGTACCCCTTCAATAAACGTACAGTTTAACTCCTCACACACATAGTTCAACTATCTCCCAC
>NW_018454292.1:0-406 GCF_002113885.1 Mizuhopecten yessoensis
TGTGTCCTCTGCTGTCGAAAATAACGACCTAATGTGTCTACCTGCACTCGAACATAACAACCTAATGTGTCCCCCTGCTGTCGAACATAACAACCTAATGTGTNTATGTCGAATATAACGACCTAATGTGTTCCCATGCTCTCGAATATAACGGCCTAATGTGTCCCCCTGCTCTCGAATATAACGACCTAATGTGTCCCCCTGTTGTCGAACCACCTCAACCTAATGTGTCCCCCTGATGTCGAATATAACGACCTAATGTGTTCCCCTGCTCTCGAATATAACGACCTATTGTGTCCCCCTGCTGTCGAACCACCTCAACCTATTGTGTCCCCCTGCTGTCGAACATAACGACCTAATTTGTCCCCCTACTGTCGAACAAAACGACCTAATGTGTCCCCCTGCT
>NW_018454293.1:0-406 GCF_002113885.1 Mizuhopecten yessoensis
TTGACAATTGTGTGGTGTAGGTCTGATCACAACTTGAGCATAACAACGTTTGACAATTGTGTGGTGTGGTCTGATCACAACTTGAGCATAACATGGTTTGACAATTGTGTGGTGTAGGTCTGATCACAATTTGAACATAACAAGGTTTGACAATTGTGTGGTGTAGATCTGATCACAACTTGAACATAACAAGGTTTGACAATTGTGTGGTGTAGGTCTGATCACAGCTTGAACATAACAAGGTTTGACAATTGTGTGGTGTGGTCTGATCACAACTTGAGCATAACATGGTTTGACAATTGTGTGGTGTAGGTCTGATCACAACTTGAACATNGTCTGATCACAGCTTGAACATAACAAGGTTTGACAATTGTGTGGTGTGGTCTGATCACAACTTGAGCATAAC
>NW_018454294.1:0-406 GCF_002113885.1 Mizuhopecten yessoensis
TCGCTGTCTCACTGACATATATGTTGCTAACAGTAGTCTATATGTGGGATGTCTCACATACATATATCTTACTAAGAGTAGTCTAAATGGACACTGTCACACATACATATAGGTTACTAACAGTAGTCTAAATGTACACTGTCACACATACATATAGGTTACTTACAGTAGTCTAAATGTTCAATGTCACACATACATATAGATAACTAACAGTAGTCTATATGTACACTGTCTCACTGACATATATGTTACGAACAGTAGTCATTATGTACGCTATCTCACATACATATATGTTACTAACATTAGTCTAAATGTACACTATCACACTGACATATATGTTACTTACAGTAGTCTATATATCTCCGTTGTATCACATACATATATGTTACTAACAGTAGTCTAAATG
>NW_018454295.1:0-406 GCF_002113885.1 Mizuhopecten yessoensis
ACCATTAATGTGTTGTGTGGACAATGTGCTGTGTAGACACGGTATTATATAACCATTAATGTGCTGTGTAGACAATGTGCTGTGTAGACACGGTATAACATAACCATTAATGTGCTGTGTAGACACGGTATAACATAACCATTAATGTGCTGTGTAGACACGGTATAACATAACCATTAATGTGCTGTGTAGACANATAACATAACCATTAATGTGCTTTGTAGACAATGTGCTGTGTAGACATGGTATAACATAACCATTAATGTACTGTGTAGAAACGGTAAAACATAACCATCAATGTGCTGTGAAGACACGGTATAACATAACCATTAATGTGCTGTATAGACACGGTATAACATATCCATTAATGTGCTGTGTAGACATGGTATAACATAACCATTAATGT
>NW_018454296.1:0-406 GCF_002113885.1 Mizuhopecten yessoensis
CAGTGCCGTGTACGCTGCAGCCTTTACCTTTTTGTCTTTCACCTTTATTGTTTCTTTTTATATATCCTAAAGTTCTGTTGGCTTGGCTACTTACATTTTGGATGTGTTTATTCCAGGTCAGGTTTGATGATATGGTGACACCAAGGTATTTTGCATGTGGAATAGTTTCGAGTACTTGTCCGTGTAGCATATACTCTGTGGGGATTTGCGTCTTTGACCTGGATATGTGTATTACCTGGCACTTGCTCGGGTTAAATTCCATATCCCACTGTTTTTCCCATAACTGTAATCTGTCAAGGTCTTTTTGGAGTCTGTATGCATCTTGTTGTTTACTTACCGCTAGGTAGATGGCAGTGTCGTCTTATAGGGTTGACAATTACAACGATGACTGTAATGAGTCATTATC
>NW_018454297.1:0-406 GCF_002113885.1 Mizuhopecten yessoensis
GGTGATCACTATGGAAATGTTACGTCTGTAAGGTGATGACTATGGTATGTACGTTTGTAAGGTGATCACTATGGAAATGTTACGTTTGTAAGGTGATGACTATAGAAATGTTACGTTTGTAAGGTGATCACTATGGAAATGTTACGTTTGTAAGGTGATGACTATAGAAATGTTACGTTTGTAAGGTGATCACTATGGAAATGTTACGTTTGTAAGGTGATGACTATAGAAATGTTACGTTTGTAAGGTGATCACTATGGAAATGTAACGTCTGTAATGTGATGACTATAGAAATGTAACGTTTGCAAGGTGATGACTTTAAAAATGTTACGTTTGTAAGGTGATCACTATGGAAATGTTGCGTCTGTAAGGTGATGACTATGGAAATGTTACGTTTGTTAGGTGA
>NW_018454298.1:0-406 GCF_002113885.1 Mizuhopecten yessoensis
GATCGTCGCTTTCATTTCATTCTGTACCGCGATATGGTACACAAATATCTGAAAGCTCGTCGCTTTCACTTTATTCTGTTCCGCGATATGGTACACAAAGATATGAAAGATCGGCGCTTTCATTTTATTCCGTACCGCGATATGGTACACAAAGATATGAAAGATCGTCTTTTTCATTTGTTTCTGCACCGCGATATTTCACACAAAGATATCAAATCTCGTCACTTTCATTTTATTCTGTACCACGGTATGGTATAAAAAGATATGAAAGATCGTCTTTTTCATTTTATTCTGTACCGCGATATGGTACACAAAGATATCAAAGATCGTCGCTTTCATTTAATATTTTACCGCGATATGATACACAAAGATATCAAAGATCGTCACTTTCATTTTATTCGGTACC
>NW_018454299.1:0-406 GCF_002113885.1 Mizuhopecten yessoensis
CTGACCTCCAGTAAGTTCTGTAATACTGATCTCCAGTAAGCTATGCAAAACTGACCTCCAGTAAGCTCTGTAACACTGACCTCTAGTAAGCTCTGTAACACTGACCTCCAGTGAGCCCTGAAACACTGACCTCCAGTTAGCCCTGTAATACTAATCTCCAATAAGCTCTTTAGCACTGACCTCCAGTAAGCCCTGTATTACTGATCTCCAGTAACCTATGTAATACTGATCTCCAGTAAGCTCTAAAATACTGATCTCCAGTAAGCTCTGTAACAGCTACCTCCAGTAAGCTATGTAACACTGACCTCCAGTAAGCTCTGTAACACTGACCTACAGTTAGCCCTTTACTTCTGATCTCGAGTAAGCTCTGTAACACTGACCACCTGTAAGCTATGTAACACTGACC
>NW_018454300.1:0-406 GCF_002113885.1 Mizuhopecten yessoensis
TGTCCTTTCCTTAGACATGAAAGGACAGTGGTCAGTATGTCCTTTGCTTTGACATGTAAGGGCAGTGGTCAGTAGGTTCCCTCCTTAGACATGTAAGGGCAGTGGTCATTATGTCCTTTGCTTAGACATGTAAGGGCAGTGGTCAGTATGTTCTTTCCTTTGACATTTAAGGGCAGTGGTCAGTAGGTTCTTTTTTTAGACATGTAAGCACAGTGGTCAGTGGGTTCTCTCCTTAGAGGTGTACTTAGACATGTAAGGGCAGTGGTCAGTAGGTTCTTTCCTTAGACATTTAAGGGCAGTGGTCAGTAGGTTCTTTTTTTAGACATGTAAGCACAGTGGTCAGTGGGTTCTCTCCTTAGAGGTGTAAGGACAGTGGCCAGTATGTTCTTTCCTTAGACATGTTAGG
>NW_018454301.1:0-406 GCF_002113885.1 Mizuhopecten yessoensis
ACACAGAGAACGACTGTAGGGACCCAGACACAGTTGCTATAAGTTTCTAGGTTACGACACAGAGAACGACTGTAGGAACCTAGACACGGTTGCTATAAATCCCTAGGTTACAACACAGAAAACCACTGTAGGGACCCAGACACAGTTGCTATAAATACCTAGGTTACAACACAGAGAACGACTATAGGGATCCAGAGACAGTAGCTATAAATTGCTAAGTTACGACACAGAAAACGACTATAGGGACCAAGACACAGTTGCTATAAATACCTAGGTTACAACACAGAGAACGACTATAGGGATCCAGAGACAGTAGCTATAAATGGCTAAGTTACGACACAGAAAACGACTATAGGGACCAAGACACAGTTGCTATAAATACCTAGGTTACAACACAGAAAACGAC
>NW_018454302.1:0-406 GCF_002113885.1 Mizuhopecten yessoensis
ACTGTCTTTGTTGGATATCTAAGTAGCAATGATAGATCAAACATAGAGTTAGATACTGTCTTTGTTGGATATCTAAGTAGCAATGATAGATCAAACATAAAGTTAAATACTGTCTTTGTTGGATATCTATGTAGCAATGATAGGTCAAACACAGAGTTAAATACTGTCTTTGTTGGATATCAATGTAGCAATGATAGATCAAACATAGAGTTAAATACTGTCTTTGTTAGATATTTAAGTACCAATGATAGATCAAACATGAAGTTAAATACTTTCCTTTTTTGGATATCTATGTAGCAATGATAGGTCAAACACATGGTTAAATACTGTCTTGGTTGGATATCATTGTAGCAATGATAGATCAAACATAAAGTTAAATACTGTCTTTGTTGGATATCAATGTAGC
>NW_018454303.1:0-406 GCF_002113885.1 Mizuhopecten yessoensis
TTTGTATTGTTGTTACTATAGAGTAGTAAAACTTTATTTGTATTGCTGTTACCATAGAGTAGTAAAAGTGTGTTTGTATTGTTGGTACTATAGAGTAGTAAAACTGTGTTTGTATTGTTGTTACTCTAGAGTAGTAAAACTGTGTTTGTATTGTTGTTACTCTAGAGTAGTAAAACTGTGTTTGTATTGTTGTTACNGTTGTTACTCTAGAGTAGTAAAACTGTATTTTCATCGTTGTTACTATAGAGTAGTAAAACTGTGTTTGTATTGTTGTTACTATAGAGTAGTAATACTGTGTTTGTATGGTTGGTACTATAGAGTAGTAAAACTGTGTTTGTATTGTTGTTATCCTAGAGTAGTTAATCTGTGTTTGTATTGTTGTTACTATAGAGTAGTAAAACTGTGT
>NW_018454304.1:0-406 GCF_002113885.1 Mizuhopecten yessoensis
AACAAGTAAAAAAGCGAAATCAATCCTGTCAATCAGTTTCGAGTTGATGCAGATTTCAAATTCATGCGATTCCTCACCTCAGATATCTTAAATAATTGTCATCAGTTTAAAAATATGTAATGCTAAATGGATTATATCTCGAACATTGTATGTGTCTGTCTGTTCAGTGTACTTCCTGGAGTATCTTATTCAAGTTAATATAATTTCATATTTTACGGTCATTTGATGCAATAATACGTGTAGTGATCGAAACCCCGTCTCTCTCGGTAATCAGATGATAGACAGGCCAGGTGACGCCCCATCTATAGCAGCCTANGTCTTACCTAAACATTCCCTTTCTTAATTGTAATATAATGGCTTTCCTATCCTACGGGGATTACACATCGCCGTTGCTTCGGTATGCAAG
>NW_018454305.1:0-406 GCF_002113885.1 Mizuhopecten yessoensis
ATTTCCCCTATTGGGCCCCGCCCCTAAGCCCCCAGGGGGGCCAGATCCACCATGTATACAAACTTTGTTCCCCTTCCCCCAAGGATGCTTCTGACCAAATATAGACCAAATCCTTTCATTCCTACAGAAGAAGAAGGATTTTGAAGATTTGCTATAGTTCCCCTATTGGGCCCCGCCCCTCCGGCACCTGGGGGGCCAGATTCACAGTTTATACAAAATTGGTTCGCGACTACCCAAGGATGCTCCACACCAAATATGGACCAAATCCCTTCATTCCTACAGAAGAAGAAGGATTTTAAAGAATAATTTGCTATATTTCCCTTATTGGGCCCCGCCCCTCAGGCACCTGGGGGGCCAGATTCACAGTTTATACAAAATTGGTTCCCTTTCACCCAAGGATGCTTCA
>NW_018454306.1:0-406 GCF_002113885.1 Mizuhopecten yessoensis
ATCGTTTTGTATTGCGACTATCACGCAAACATATGCACCGTTTTTTATATGCAGTCTTTATCGTCGCTTCATGTTAATGCTATACTTAGCGTAGACTGTACCCCCTCAACGTGATCACAATTCAATGTGGTGTTGTGTTATTTTACGATTTATACATTACCGTGTTACTAGACAGGGATATGAAGACCTCAACTTGGAGCAAATTGAACCACCGACAGTATATGACGAAGTTGCTAATAATCAAATGGGTAAATATAAAATTGATCAATCACGGTAAGGAACTGTTAACTAACCTCTGTTAGTTTATTTGAGAAATGGATTTTGACATCCAATGGCACGGAATACAAACAATAATGAAAATGTCAATTTCTGACGTGAGATGGTGGGTTTTTATCGTTTCATATAT
>NW_018454307.1:0-406 GCF_002113885.1 Mizuhopecten yessoensis
ACAATATAGCTGTGATAACCCACTTTAGGCTACTAGTGTACGACAAACAATATTGCTGTGATAACTCACTATAGCTCTTCTGAGTATAATATACAATATAGTTGTGATAACCCACTATAGCTTTTCTGAGTATGATATACAATATAGATGTGAAAACCCGTTTTTGCTCTTTTGAGTATAATATACAATATAGCTGTGATAACCCATTATAGGCTACTATTTTACGACATACAAAACAAATGTGTTAACCCACTATAGGCTTCTCGTGTACGACATTCAATATAGCTGTGATAACCCAATATAGGCTACTAGTGTACGACATACANGTATAGCTGTGTTAACCCACTATAGGCTACTAGTTTACGATATATAATATAGATGTGTTAACCGAATATAGGCAATTAGT
>NW_018454308.1:0-406 GCF_002113885.1 Mizuhopecten yessoensis
ATGGCCACGACCGGAGAATCCTGAGGAGGTTAGGAAGTTTCTTGGGTTCGTCGGTTACTTTCGCCGGTTTATTGAGAACTTCTCGCGGGTTGCTCGCCCTTTGACCATCCTCATGCCAACTCCTGGAAAGAAGAAGCGGAAGAACAGTAAGGAGACTGAAGATTCCCAACGCTCCTGGATATGGAAGGAGGAACAGGAGGAAGCTTTCCAGGCGTTACGGAACAGCTTGACTGGACCACCTATTGTCAGCTTTCCAGACTTCCAGAAACAATTCGTGCTTCACACGGACGCCTCAGGGTTTGGATTGGGAGCTGTTCTGTACCAGCATCAGGATGAGAGGAAACGTGTGATTGCCTATGCCAGTCGAGGTCTCAATAAATCGGAGCGACGCTATCCTGCACATAAG
>NW_018454309.1:0-406 GCF_002113885.1 Mizuhopecten yessoensis
ATACCAGATTTGTAACTCATTAGTGTATTCATGCAAAAAATACATAGTTGAAATATAAACATACATTGTTGAAATTCATACATTCCGATGACGTCACGTTGTTGACTGACTTGACGGCTGGATTGTGTGTTCATTTATATACGTTTACTTTGATGACATAAAAGGACGCGTTTTATGTTAAGAAAAAGGCTATAAATAGAAGGATTAACTTTCTATTCAGTTTGGGTTATCGGGTGATAACTACAATGGAACCCGGGTAAATTATTTCTTCTTTGTCGGCTTCGCCGATTATTTATCACCCGATAACCTAAACTAAATAGAAAGTTAAACCTTATAAATTATAACATGAAACATGTACTCCGAAGGGATATTCTTACGACAGTACAGGAAAGATAAAGTTCCATTT
>NW_018454310.1:0-406 GCF_002113885.1 Mizuhopecten yessoensis
CAGAGAAATCTCCAACCCGAGAGGTGATGTTTTTTGGTTGTCTAACCCGAGGCTATGCCGAGGGTTAGACAACCAAACAAATAACCCTGAGGTTTGGAGATTTCTTTGTTACACTCTCAAGGTAGGGGATGATTATTTTTCTCCCATCCTATTATTTCAGTCACAGCTCCACCTACAGTAGTCTGCCATGTTTGTAAGCAAAAACAATTGTGGGATATGCATGATATCGTCAGTCACTTTTGATGACGTCACAATTACCGACGATGCATTTTAATGACGTCACAATTGAACACGTGCTAATCGGCACGAGGCTATCTCACCCTAGGGGGTGACAAGCTGATATTTCCTGGCTAAAACGGGAGACATGCCTGTGAAGGGTGGGAGAAAACTCTATCTTACACGGGGT
>NW_018454311.1:0-406 GCF_002113885.1 Mizuhopecten yessoensis
TTTGAGAATGAAAATGACCTTGACCTACTGTCAAGGTCACAGGAGTCGGATATGTCTAACTCTTAGAACAACCTCTTCTGAAGAACTGAAAGGTATAGAATCTTTGTATTTGGCAGGTGGCTTCCTGGGATAGAGCCCGAGAAAGTTTGAGAATGAAAATGACCTGGACCTACTGTCAAGGTCACAGGAGTCCGATATGTCTAACTCTTAGAACAACTCTTCTGAAGAACTGAAAGGTATAGAATCTTTGTATTTGGCAGGTGGCTTCCTGGGATAGAGCCCGACAAAGTTTGAGGACGAAATTGACCTTGACTTGCTTTCAAGGTCACAGGAGTCGGATATGTCTTAATTCTTAAAACGTCTTCTTTTGAAGAACTGGAAGGTATAGAACCTTAATATTTGGCTG
>NW_018454312.1:0-406 GCF_002113885.1 Mizuhopecten yessoensis
GTAGACAAAATGAATATGAATAAGAACAGTAAAGAACAAATTAAGGATACATATGAAATATAAAATGTACCAAGTAATGAGGAGTTCTATATAATTAGTTGTTTACATAATTTCAAGTTGTGCTATTATTTCCACCAGGATTTGAACCTGGGTCTCCCACCACAGAGTGGCTAGTGTGATGACCACTACACTATAGAAATATCTTTAGCACAACTGACCTTTCCTTTCAAGTTTTATTCTCATTTTTGTCTTTATTTTTTACATGTTTTTGCCATGCACTTATATTTACATTCTCTTGTGCTTTTCTAATCAAATTGGAAATTGATATATCCATGTAGCGGAACCGGACTGGGTAGATTGACGGCGAACAGATAGCTCAATTGGTAGAGTGTCCAACTAGAGTTCG
>NW_018454313.1:0-406 GCF_002113885.1 Mizuhopecten yessoensis
CACTTCTGGAACCTTTGTGTTGTAAGTTTGTCCTATAGTTATCAGTAACAACCACCAATGGATTCTTTGTGTTGTAAGTTTTCCTTCAGTGGTCATCAACAACCACCTCTGGATGCTTTGTGTTGGAAGTTTGTCCTTCAGTTATCAGCAACAACCACCACATTGTTTTTCAGTGGTTATCAACAACCACTTCTGGAACCTTTGTGTTGTAAGTTTTCCTTCAGTGGTCCTCAACAACCCCCTCTGGATTCTTTGTGTTGTAAGTTTGTCCTTCAGTTGTCATCAACAAATACCTCTGGATATTTTGTGTTGTAAGTTTGTCCTTCAGTTGTCAGCAACAACCACCACTGAATGCTTTGTATTGTAAATTTGTCCTTCAGTTGTCATCAACAACTACCTCTGGATG
>NW_018454314.1:0-406 GCF_002113885.1 Mizuhopecten yessoensis
AAGCGCAGCGGAAACGCAACGCACTTTTGGTAAAGAAAAACGGTCGAGGTCTGTAATTGTCCTTATCATATTATGTCCAGACTTTTAAGCAGTTTATACATACATGTACTATGATTTCCCCCGCCCGTCAGCTCCATAAATAAATGAAATATTAGATGTTACCTATTCGTATACTTAAAATGATATAAGCAGTATCCTTTAATGAAAATAGCATGCGTTGAGATATGTATAAACTATAAAGCATGATGACCTATTAAATTATGAGCCAATGCACCGACTTGGATCTATGGTACATGTATATACATGTATTGCTGGTTTAAAGTTTATCATACTTTGTATAATTGTTATAGTTCTATAAAGAACATAGAGAATGGACAGACTAACGTTACATAGAGAATGGACATAA
>NW_018454315.1:0-406 GCF_002113885.1 Mizuhopecten yessoensis
AGAACAGGACGGCGTAGTACGTCAGTATTGTCTCCAAAGGGTAAAAGTTACCAATACGTTGTACCCTGGTATAACATCATTGTATACCACCGGAGAACAGGACGCCGTAGTACGTAAATATTGTCTGTATAGATATAACAATGCCATGTACCCAGGTATAACATCCTGGTTTTCCAACCGGAGAACAGGACGGCGCAGTACGTCAGTATTGTCTCCAAAGGGTAAAAGTTACCAATACGTTGTACCCTGGTATAACATCATTGTATACCACCGGAGAACAGGACGGCGTAGTACGTATGTTACCCAGGAATAGCATCATGATATACCACCAGGGCAACGTGACGGCGTAGTACGTCAGTAATGTCTGTATAGATATAACAATACCATGTACCCAGGTATAACATCA
>NW_018454316.1:0-406 GCF_002113885.1 Mizuhopecten yessoensis
CTTGAGAAGAAGTTGATTATGTAAAAGTTTACGCACGACGCACGAAGCACGACGGACGATGGACGACGGACGGAAAGTGATTGGAATAGGTCACTTGAGCAAAGCTCAGGTGACCTAAAAAAAGTATTTTGTATTAAGACTGAGAATAATAGATCTGACCTAATAAAAGGTTTTTTAATTCAATCATTGACATATATCACAGAGTATAAAAATCTAAAAAAGTCTGATACACTGTCAAAAAAAAAGGCAGATATTACTATAATATGAGACAAAATGAGACAGACTATTTTAGTAAATGAAGGTAAATGTATTTATAAATAAATAGATCGCATAATAGGAGTGGTGGTAATTGCCATTTACCTAGGATTACCCATAAAAGCCACAAAGTGGCTTGTTTCCAATGGGG
>NW_018454317.1:0-406 GCF_002113885.1 Mizuhopecten yessoensis
TAACTCTTAGTAATGCCTATCTATGCGTATCAACTCTTATTAATACCTATCTATGCGTAACAACACTTAGTAATACCTATCTATACGTACCAACTCTTAATAATAACTATCTATACGTACTAACTCTTAGTAATAACTATCTATACGTACCAACTCTTAGTAATAACTATCTATACGTACCAACTCTTAGTGATACCTATCTTTACGTACCAACTCTTAATAATAACTATCTATACGTACCAACTCTTAGTAATAACTATCTATACGTACCAACTCTCAGTAATAACTATCTATACGTACCAACTCTTATTAATACCTATCTCTACGTACCAACTCTCAGTAATACCTATCTATGCCTACCAACTCTTAGTAAAAACTATCTATACGTACCAACTCTTAGTAATAA
>NW_018454318.1:0-406 GCF_002113885.1 Mizuhopecten yessoensis
ATGTATCAATGGTTATATTGTATAGAAATGTTAACGTCATAACCGAACGAACGTATTAATGTTAATATTGTACAAAAATGTCAACGTAATAAACGGACGAACGTATCAATTGTTATATTGTCCGAAACGTCAACGTTATAAACGAACGAACGTATCAATGGTTATACTGTACAGAAATGTCAACGTTATAAACGGACGAACGTATCAATGGTTATACTGTACAGAAATGTCAACGTAATAAACAGACGAATATATCAATTGTTATATTGTAAAGAAATGTCAACTTCATAAACGGACGAACGTACCAATGGTTATATTGTACAGAAATGTCAACGACATAAACGGACGAAACGTAGCAATGGTTATATTGTACAGAAATGTTAATGTCATAAACAGACGAACGTAT
>NW_018454319.1:0-406 GCF_002113885.1 Mizuhopecten yessoensis
TCGTGTTTACAAATGTAGTCTACTTATTCAGTGAAAATAATGTTTTGTGAAATATCAAGATACCTGCATGTGTGAGTGCACGTGAGAACGACATACCATGCGATAGCCTCTGGTCACATATGAACCTGATGTGTAATTATAAATATACTGCGAGTTAGCGGACTGTGGAATGATGTCCAAAGTGTACATGACTGAGGGTAATTTGGTTCCATTAAAGAACAATAAATTGATAATTTTGATATCATATTTTTGATTTATTTCCATCATTTTTGTTAAATTTAAACAGAGACAACTGTCATTGTGAAAATGTCACCCCTCTGCAAAAAGTTCCGCTTTTCTTCGAGGAAGATAACTCTCACCTGGATCGAGGTGATTGTAAAATGTAAAATAAATTAATTATAAAGCC
>NW_018454320.1:0-406 GCF_002113885.1 Mizuhopecten yessoensis
TGAGTCTTAACAGTCACCTGCGTCTTAGCAGTCACCTGAGTCTAAACAGTCACCTGTGTCTTAACTTTCACATCAGTATTAACAGTCATCTGAATCTTAACAGTCACCTGAGTCTTAACAGTCACCTGCGTCTTAACAGTCATCTGAATCTTAACAGTCATCTGAATCTTAACAGTCACCTGAGTCTTAACAGTCACCTGCATCTTAACAGTCATCTGAGTCTTAACAGTCACCTGGGCCTTAACAATCATCTGAATCTTAACAGTCACTGAGTCTTAACAGTCACATGAGTCTTATCAGTCANGCCTCAACAATTACATGGGCTTTAACATTCACCTGAGTCTTTACAGTCACCTGGGCATTAACAGTCAATTGAGCTTTAACAGTCACCTTGGCTTTAACAGTC
>NW_018454321.1:0-406 GCF_002113885.1 Mizuhopecten yessoensis
GTGCACTTTTTTTAAGGAAAAATGAAGTTAACGAAAAATCGGGTATTAGCTGAGCGATAACCTCTCTTCGTTCAGGAAGCGGCTGTTCTAGCAGTGTTAGGCCAAATCGGAAACAACGGTCATATCAGTAGGCTCGCGTTTGTATTGAGTTCGTCCTGCGATCGTACAGCATCTTTTCCCTGTTCGTTCAGCGTGCGTCCTGCGTTTGTACCACACAAAGAAAATACTTAGCCGTAATTCTAACTGTAGGTGTTAAATGTAATGTACTGTTGAGTTCAAAACGCATTTCGTTGGAAGTTTCATTCCTTTGAAACGAATGATCAATATACACAAGAAATCTGTGGAAAAATCGTTGTTCCAATTTTTTTGTGCTTGCTGGGAAAATGTTACCTATAGGTACATCTGC
>NW_018454322.1:0-406 GCF_002113885.1 Mizuhopecten yessoensis
TAAACAGAAGCGTATTTGTGCATAGTATTCTGTGATAGATTTTATGCTGAAATTTTTGTAAAATGACATTATGAGTGCAACTCCTTGGTATCGAGTAAATAAATTTCCAGTTAATATCTAAATTTGTAATGTCTTGAGACCATTTTTCCATTGCTTTTTGGTTTGTAGTTAAAATTGTAGAAACTAATTTTGAATAAAATATATTGGTGGGCTTCGTCAACGTTCTTATAAGCTTTATATTTTCTTTATCTCTAGTTTTATTACTGCTCCGATTACGAATTGACCTTTTCCACGACCCTGGGATGGCTGTAATAACACCTTAAAAACGGATTCTGTTCATGTCCAGAAAATTAAAGTTTTTTTGAAATTCCAAGCTAAAAACACATCTCTCCAGAAGCTGTTGAAG
>NW_018454323.1:0-406 GCF_002113885.1 Mizuhopecten yessoensis
CCAACAAATTATAAATTAAAAAAGATGAGTGACAACAGTAGAAAAGAAACGCTACTGTACATTTATTTGAAAAAAACAAAACGCCATTTATCTGTTATGAAATCTGTCGCCTGCAAAATGGTTGAAATCGACGAATAAGACATTTCTATGCTCGGAAGGTGGAAAATGTGTCAACCTGATTTCAGTGACAAGAACGATATATACATTGACACCATCGACGAGAAACCGTAAGTCTGACGCAATTTGTAAATGAAAGATTTAATAGCAGATCCCCCAAGGATTACAGAAAAAATATAGAGGCAGAAATACAGCAACGAACGATTGCCTGCGCGTCCTAAAAGGCCGGTTTCTCTACCCGAACAAAATGTGCTCGCTACATGAGAGGATTTTTGAGTTAGTTCCATAT
>NW_018454324.1:0-406 GCF_002113885.1 Mizuhopecten yessoensis
ATTACTAAATACATATAATATTACACATATACTGTATATGTAAAATTCGTCTAAACTGAACACGTTATTAGGGATGTATGTATACTTGTAATTGCAGCCGTCTATAATGACTCCTGAAATTTAAAACACATATTTTCAAAACGTATAAATAAGAAGCATGTGAATATAGACATCTGAGCCGAGCTTTCGCTTTCAAAGACAGGAATTGCAAAATGTCTTATCTGCACACATGTACATGTAATTTAGACATCTTTACTGAACACACATTATTGTTGACTTCTTAACTCTACATGTGTGGTCCAACACATGTAGTTAAAAAACTGAACACTTGTAAATGAAAAAAAAGGTCTAAACTGAAAACAAGTATTTGTAGAGGTAAGAGTTGAGTCAATGAACAGGTGTAATT
>NW_018454325.1:0-406 GCF_002113885.1 Mizuhopecten yessoensis
TATAGGCTGGATTGTAAGCAGAGGGAATACTATGGTGGTAATAGGGAGTCGTAATAGGAGGAGGCAGTAGGGTTTCGAAATAAGATCAAGCTAGTTGGCAGTCTTAAAAAGATGGAGGCAGTTGTTCGTCGTAATAGGATAGAGTTAGTAGGCAGTCGTAATGGGATGGAGCTAGTAGACCGTCATTATAGGATGGAGGTAGAAGGCAGTCATAATAAGATGAAGCTAGTGGGCAGTCGTAAAAAGATAGAGGCAGTACTAGTAGTCCGTCGTAATAGAAGGAGGTAGCAGGCAGTCAAATTGGATGAAACTTTTAAAATAGGCAGACGTTATACGACGGAGGTAGTAGGCAGTCAAAGTAAAAAAAAGGTAGTAGGCTGTCGACATCGGATGAAGCTAGTAGGCA
>NW_018454326.1:0-406 GCF_002113885.1 Mizuhopecten yessoensis
GACGTATATTTTAGAACTTTTTTGGCGAAAAGAAAGAATATTACCAGACTTCTTGTGCCCAAAACCTAAGCAAAACTGGCAAAAAGCCATGTCAAAGGAAAAGACAAAAATCTGAAAGATCGAGAACAGTAAAAAAAACAACAATAGGCCAGTTCCATGAGTATTGGGTCACATGTATCAACTGTACAGGGAATTTTGTGTCACGTCTTCATTTCCCATTCCCATTTCTCTTATGCTACATATTTATAGATTATTGTATTGATGAATCACAACATGATCCGCTATCTCTTCAGATATTGCTTTTCGCAAATGGACATATTGTGTCATTCATTAGTTTAATTCTATTTAATGTCATACATTTTTCATCCGCCATTTTCCTTAGGTTATTTTATAGTGTTGTTTAAAT
>NW_018454327.1:0-406 GCF_002113885.1 Mizuhopecten yessoensis
CCTTTCTATAGATATCGTTACCCCAAGTAACCTTTCTATAGATATAATTACCTCAGGTAACCTTTCTATAGATATTGTTACCTCAGGTAACCTTTCTATAGATATCATTACCTCAGGTAACCTTTCTATAGATATCGTTTCCTCAGGTAACCTTTCTTTAGATATCGTTACCTCAGGTAACCTTTCTATAGATATCGTTACCTCAGGTAACCTTTCTATAGATATCGTTACCTCAGGTAACCTTTCTATAGATATCATTACCTCAGGTAACCTTTCTATAGATATCATTACCTCAGGTAACCATTCTTTAGATATTATTTCCTCATTTAACTTTTCTATAGATATCATTACCTCAGGTAATCTTTCTATAGATATCGTTACCTCAGGTAACCTTTCTATAGATATC
>NW_018454328.1:0-406 GCF_002113885.1 Mizuhopecten yessoensis
ACATACAATGAAATGATAGGACGAACATTGTAGTAGCGAAGTCCATGGGTGTTACATCCAGGGGTACATACAGTGAAAGGTTAGGACGAACATTGTAGTAACGAAATTCACGGGTGTTACATACAGGGGTACCCACAGAGAAATGATCAGACGAACATTGTAGTAACGAAGTTCACGGGTGTTACATCCAGGGGTACACACAGTGAAATGATAGAACGAACATTGTAGTAGCGAAGTACACGGGTGTTACATCCAGGGGTACATACAGTGAAATGATAGCACGAACATTGTAGTACCGAAGTCCACGGGTGTTACATCCAAGGGGTACGTACAGTGAAATGATAGAACGAACACTGTAGTCGCGAAGTACACGGGTGTTACATCCAGGGGTACACACAGTGAAATG
>NW_018454329.1:0-406 GCF_002113885.1 Mizuhopecten yessoensis
AAAGATGTCTTAAACTTTATCATGATGAAAGATGTCTTAAACTTTGTCATGATGTAAAATGTTTTAAACTTTATCATGATGTAAGATGTCTTAAACTTTGTCTTGATGTAAGATGTCTTAAACTTTATCATGATGAATGATGTCTTAAACTTTATCATGATGTAAGATGTCTTAAACTTTATCATGATGCTAGATGTCTTAAACTTTATCATGATGAAANTCATGATGAAAGATGTCTTAAACTTTATCATGATGTAAGATGTCTTAAACTTTATCTAAATGTAAGATGTCTAGCTTTGTTTTAAACATTTTTCTGTTATATCTGAATATAAGATGTCTGAAGATTTTTCTGATAGTAAGATGCCTTTTATGAATATATGAAGTATTTAGGTTTATCAAAATTTAG
>NW_018454330.1:0-406 GCF_002113885.1 Mizuhopecten yessoensis
TATTATCCGGAAATGAAATAATTATTGCCGTTTTTAATTACGGTAGGTACTTTTTAATACAATCATGTCCAAAAATATACTGCAAAACTTCAAATGCATTTCTATGTAGAAGTAAATACTTGTTTTAGTAAAAGTTAAATATAAATGCAATTTGATTCCTTATTGTACGTAAATGCTTGCAAAGTAACCGTTTTAGACAAAAACAAACTAACTGAACATTCCAGTTACCAGTTACCATTATAATCACAATAATAATTTACCTTTATCAGAACTAATTATAACTAATCAGGTGAAATGGAAATGACTGTAAGACATGGTCTTTTCATTAAAATTTTAAAAACACACAAAATATCTAGAAACCTACATTAGAGTAAATTCATTTTAAACACACAAGGATTTTGGCAAA
>NW_018454331.1:0-406 GCF_002113885.1 Mizuhopecten yessoensis
CTGAAACATCCATACATCTTTAATAAAGAAGTGGTTTGGTGTTGGCTGGTTTGGTGTTGGGTGGTTTGGTATCAGGTGGGGGATGATGCACCCCCGCTGAGCAAAGGCCACCCCTGATAGCGGTCACGGCCATCGTAACTAATAACACACCGATTTCTTCGGTTACATATCCAGGTAAATTAGCAAAAGGAATATGATATAAGAAGACTCGACTCGTTATGATTTGCATTGTGATTTTGTAAAAAATAACATAAAATAGATAGTTACCAGCATTTTGTTGACTTAAAATATATTTTTTGATTCTAAAATGAAATAAAATCATGCTTGAGAAATAAAAGAAGTTGAAAATTATATAATTTTGTAAAAATAAATTCAGTGTAAAGTTTGATTTGTTCTTTTGAAATGC
>NW_018454332.1:0-406 GCF_002113885.1 Mizuhopecten yessoensis
GCAACCCTGACACTGTGGCTGTGCTAGCTAATGCTCTTCCTTTTATAGGACTTGAACCTGCATTGAACATATATATGATTTTCTTTATCACCTTGAAATAAAAAACTCCCCCTGATGCTGTAAAACTCAGTTACTAACATAATTGCAAGCAAGAACAATATTGAATTAATGAAAAATATGTAACCAATTGTTTTGTGAACTGATCTCTCCGACAGTCCGTAGTAAGACGTCCAGTTCTATGTGGAAATCTGAAGATAAATGATAACATTTCATGTTGAACATTTTAAGTACCAATTTTTAAACTCTCCAGGTGCTAAAGTATATATTTGCCCATGGGGATGTGTTCAACAACATCCTACAGGATCGCCAGCCATCACTAAATCTGTCAGCGTTACAGGAACTTGCT
>NW_018454333.1:0-406 GCF_002113885.1 Mizuhopecten yessoensis
TATAACTCAGGTGACCGCTAAGGCCCTTGGGCCTCTTGTTCATAAGTGCTACTTTTTACGTCGGTAAGATACTGTACTTTTAGTTGACTAGGACAACGCAGATATACAGTAGTCTATCTTGCCTTATTCTTGATTCTTGGAGTGAAGTTCGCTAAATTCTCCGAAATTCTCCTCCATCATGGGTTCTTAGCGCACATCCAACCGATCCACTCCGTACGACCCGGAACTTCTGGAGAACTGGACGTTGACTCGTTTACAGCAGGAGCTGTCACGCAGAAACATCGTCTTTCCGAAGGGTTCAAAACGAATGGCGCTTGTAAAACTATTGAGAGCTATAGGCCCAACGTCAGAGGTGCGCAATCCCACAATGCAACGGTTCAGTCGGATCAAGATGGCAGCAACAACA
>NW_018454334.1:0-406 GCF_002113885.1 Mizuhopecten yessoensis
GGACCAAGGGGAACCTACATATTAAATTTGAGAAAGATCCCTCTGTTACTTCTTGAAAATACCGATAACAAAAATTGTTTAAGGACGGACTACGAACGACGGACAGACCACGGTCGGACCACGGACCACGGACGCAGGGTGATTTGAATAGCCCACCATCAGATGATGGTGGGCTAAAAACATACTCCCCTTGACCATCTTAAGCTGAAGGAACGAATCAAAAATACTGATTTACTGCTTTCCTTTGTCCATATTTCAAACTATGAAAATAAATCAAAATTGCCCCCTTTGTATTTCAAACTATGAAAATAAATCAAAATTGCCCCCTTTGCCAATAACTCATTTATCTTGCACCATTAATACAGTTGTTGTAACTCAGAGGTGATCCACTGTACAACAAAGCAAT
>NW_018454335.1:0-406 GCF_002113885.1 Mizuhopecten yessoensis
CAATGGTGTGTATATGTAGATGCAGCTGGAACGTTGTTGAATTGATTCTGCTATCAGTTAAAAGTAAAAATTAAATATGCTGTTTTAAGTTTATTACAAATGCGTAGAAGAGTGCAGGTTGCTAAGCATACATACAGAAAACGTCAACGTCATATCAAATAAAATTATTATGATTGTAAACTGTTACGTGCTGAGTAAGTACTTGAATTAACATATACGTGAAAATATTATCGTTAACACATGCCAAAAATACTCGGAGAAAAAATTAAAAAAATATATTGAAAGAATTGTTATACATTCATTACCGATAAACTTTTAATTCACCTTGTCGTTTCTTTTCAGATTTTTTCAGCGAACAAAACTTATTCTTTCTTGCACGGGAGATACCGACAACCAAAGTATGGGA
>NW_018454336.1:0-171 GCF_002113885.1 Mizuhopecten yessoensis
CGGAGAGATTGAGGTCTGCAGCGTAGATCCTTCGGGGCTAGATCTGTTTGTGCTAAGCTATAGCCTTTCATAGACAACTTGTTGACTATGATCAGTCATGTAACTTACTCGCAAGCAAGATTTTACCTACGCTTAGGATGTTGACAAAATGGTTTTAAACGACCCGTCTTG
>NW_018454336.1:178-406 GCF_002113885.1 Mizuhopecten yessoensis
GAAAGTGATTTTGGTGGGATTTTCGATGCACCATCAACCGGTCAGGATTTTTTATGAGAGATCTGAGTCTAAGCATATTTGTTGGGACCCGAAAGATGGTGAACTATGCCTGAATAGGGTGAAGTCAGAGGAAACTCTGATGGAGGCTCGTAGCGGTTCTGACGTGCAAATCGATCGTCAAATTTGGGTATAGGGGCGAAAGACTAATCGAACCATCTAGTAGCTGGT
>NW_018454337.1:0-406 GCF_002113885.1 Mizuhopecten yessoensis
GCTGTACTACGCTGTAGGCCCAGGGCTGTAGGATTACGCTGTACTGCACTGTAGGCCCAGGGCTGTAGGGTTACGCTGTACTACGCTGTAGACCCAAGGTTGTAGAATTACACTGTACTACGCTGTAGGTCCAAGGCTGTAGGATTATGCTGTACTACGCTGTAGGCCCAAGGCTGTAGGATTACGCTGTACTACGCTGTAGGCCCAGGGCTGTAGTATTACGTTGTACTAGTGCTGTAGGACCAGGGCTGTAGGATTACTTTGTACTAGCGCTATAAGCCCAAGGCTGGCAGGATTACCCTATACTAGCACTGTAGGCTCAAGGCTGGAAGATTACACTGTGCTAGTGCTGTAGGACCTTCATGATGGCCCCACTTTGTAGGCCCTTCACTGAGCCCCCCCCCCA
>NW_018454338.1:0-406 GCF_002113885.1 Mizuhopecten yessoensis
TAATGCAATTTTCTTCATATGGCATGATTTAGGATACTTTTCTGATTTTTGCAGGTGGGGGGGTGGGGGCGTAGTTGGTTTAAACAAGAGTCGACGACCTTAAAACATCCAATGAGGGACCGAGTCCCTATTGTAACTATTTTGTCCGGTCCTGTGATTTAGTCTGGTTTTCGGTACATGGTCACAGGGGCCTGAGAATTAATCGCAGTATGTATTTTGGTACCTTTCCCGTTGCGTTGGGAGTCTTCAAACTCGCTAATATGTACATTCAAATACATATATTTGCGTTATTTCGCATCCATTTTATTTCAATTGTAATCTATTTCTTCCTGTTTGATTTTCCATTATAAACGAAAAATGTATCATGCATATATTAAAATATCTTTTACCTTCATGTTCTTCGTTA
>NW_018454339.1:0-406 GCF_002113885.1 Mizuhopecten yessoensis
AAAAAAACGTTTGATAGCCTATAAATGAAGTTTGCATCATAACAAGAGGCTTTGTTTGACTGCAATTTCCTGGAGAGTACCAAATTGTGGGCCTGTTCATAGAGACTAAACAGCTAGCTGTGTTTGAGAAATAATGCCATGGACGCCATTACTCTATTTTCATTTATCCCAATATCTATGATGAAGGACCCTTGTTACAAAGGAACAAAATGTGACTAAGATTAAGAGTGCGAGTGCTCATGAGGAACTCCACTAGGGAGCCAACTAGAGTTAAAACCAAATGTAATGTTGAAAAACGTGAAATTGATGCACACTCTACTGAATAACGTCTATATATTTAAAACACAAATTAAACATTACAAAATACAACAATGAAAAAGGTTATCAAAACGTCAAGTGTAACATT
>NW_018454340.1:0-406 GCF_002113885.1 Mizuhopecten yessoensis
TTATCAGTAATGGACTCGATTGAATTATCTAACAGTAATGGACTTGATTGAATTATCTAACGGTAATGGACTTGATTGAATTATCTAACAGTAATGGACTTGGTTGAATTATCTAACGGTAATGGACTTGATATCATTAATTAACAGTAATGGACTTGATTGAATTATCTATCGGTAATGAACTTGATATCATTTATTAACAGTAATTAACTTGATTCAATTATCTAACGGTAATGGACTTGATATCATTAATTAACGGCAATGGACTTGATATCATTATCTAACTGTAATCGACATATCAAGTATCCAAATTGTTTTGAAGAGACACGTGTGTGGATATAAATACATATGTATGCAGGTACTTTATACGCAGATTCAATATAAACAAAGCAGCCGTACGTGTGAC
>NW_018454341.1:0-406 GCF_002113885.1 Mizuhopecten yessoensis
GTTTTGTAAGTGTTCACCCACCTGACTTGACAAGTGTACTGGCAGCAAGAGTCTGACCGACCAGGACTCCAGATGATGTGAGTGCGGACAGCTGCTGTTTCGTCAGATTCTGTACGTTAATCACCTGGGTCTGCGGAACAGGGGCAGACAACTGTGACGAGGAGGTAGTAGATAACGGTGTGTTGGGATGGAAGACTAGGTTGTACGTCGGAGAGGATGTGGAGGTCGATGTTGCCATACTGCTCTGGATTGCCGGAGACATGGTCGGAGACGTAGAAGTGGCTGCTCCACTGATTAGTAGTCGAGTGACAAGTTTGTTTCGGACTCCTGGTGTATCCAGTATTTTTGAGGATGTTGAGGTTACGGCCGCTGTTTGTTTAGGTGTCCCCTTTCTTGACTGGCTTCC
>NW_018454342.1:0-406 GCF_002113885.1 Mizuhopecten yessoensis
ACAGATAGCACTATATGTCACTTGAACTAAATAAAGCTCAGGTGACCTAAAAACTTCACTTTATGAAATGCTGTGGGTCAAAAATATAAAAGTTTGATATATATACCAGTACAGTTTGTTCTAAGTTTTTTTCTTCCTGAGTTTAATGAAACAAGTTCTATCTCAAAATAATCAAATTCATATTTTTAAAATGTGCAAAAATCAAATTTGAATATTTTGAAACTCTCATATGCTGAAGGTATAGTTGAAGATAGCATGAAGATATTCAGACGACTAATGCACAACTGTTTCTGCTTTTTAAACTGAGCAATGTATTTCAGAATTAATCTACTCAAAAATCTAGTAATGTTTTTACAGAATTAATCTACTCCAAAACCTAGCTATGTTATTCAGAATTAATCTACTC
>NW_018454343.1:0-406 GCF_002113885.1 Mizuhopecten yessoensis
GAATATATCGTCTGTACAGTTAACACAAATATATAGTCTGTACAGTTAACACGAACATATCGTCTGTACAGTTAACACGAACATATTGTATGTACAACTAACACAAACAGATCGTCTGTACAGCTAACACGAATTCGTCTGTACAGTTAACACGAACAGATCGTCTGTACAGCTTACACGAACAGATCGTCTGTACAGCTAACACGAATAAATCGTCTGTACAGCTAGCACGAACATATCGTCTGTACAGCTAGCTCGAACAAATCGTCTGTACAACTCATACAAACATATCGTCTGTAGGGCTTACACGAACATAACGTCTGTACAGCTAACACGAACATAAGGTCTGTACAGCTAACACGAATATATCGTCTGTACAGTTAACACAAATATATAGTCTGTACAG
>NW_018454344.1:0-406 GCF_002113885.1 Mizuhopecten yessoensis
TTATGTGCCTTGTTTATAGGATAGTTAAGTGTTACGCTAAACACCATTAAGTGACTATGCTGATTCTGTGCCTTGTGTTTTGAGAAAGGTAAATGGAACGCTAAACACCATTAAGGGACTATGCTGTTTCTGTGAAATTTCTTAATATATTTTCTTTATTTATTACAGATATGGAAAACATTCATATCTTTTAGTGGCATTTATCACAGAGGTAAAGAGGGCATATTAAACATGTATATGGAGTATGGAACACAAGGTATAGAGATGATGTGTGTGCACATGAATTAAACAAAGCCATATACGGTCCTGACTAGTGAATTTTTTATGGACTATGTAGCGTTCCTAAGCCCATCTGTCAGCCAATTTTTGTTTGCCACGTATACCAACGTTCCTCATAAGAACCCGG
>NW_018454345.1:0-406 GCF_002113885.1 Mizuhopecten yessoensis
GGGAGGAATTGTCAACTTTCTATGACAATGGATGAAGTGAGGATTACGTGTGTTATAAAAGTGAAGCTGACAGTATACAATTATGGACTTTTGATAAAGTGAATCCTTTTTATGGTGTTTTTATGATTACCAAATAAGTATGTCGATATCAGGATTTATCCCTTTATTAACTGAAATGAATGTTCATAATTATCTTATTATATTACAAGAATTATTTTGCTTATAAATGAAATATAACACCAGTCTATATGGCCAAATCATAAAGTTATGTACTTAATTGCATAGAAAAGTTAAAATGATGTCATGAAAATGATATTGACCATGTAAAAGGGAAAATATTGACTCAACACTTGACATCATTTATTTGTTCAATCAGAATAAGTGATTTCAGACAGTTGTATGAAAA
>NW_018454346.1:0-406 GCF_002113885.1 Mizuhopecten yessoensis
ATGAAAACAATACATATAACGACAAAGCGGATCATTTATAATGCGGATTGCCGATTTTGAGTCTCTAGCGCACGGATGAATACATCGCTGTATGGAAATTCCGCGAAATGTCGCGTAAAGATGCCAGACCGCTCGAACGAGATATACATTCTAGCACGTGGTATCACGTGGAATATCTCCGTCTAAGGTACTAGAAAACCTTATCCTACCCCCCTTATACTTTTCAATTGTCTCCATATTAATTCCTTCTCTTTTCATATTTTTCCTTAGTTTCGCCGCATTTTAGTTCGAATTACGTTTTGTATTGGCACTTCGATATTCAACACTTATTTCAGTAAAATAATACACCTACCAGTGTCTGTACCTATTAAGGGAAAATCACACGTACACCCGGACACATCGAGAG
>NW_018454347.1:0-406 GCF_002113885.1 Mizuhopecten yessoensis
CTGTTTTCATGTTCCAAACCTTGATGGCACCATCATCGTATCCGATACATACACACTTCCCTGGAAAATACAAAGAGAGCCTGTCAAAATCTTTGTTATAGAAACAAATATTGAAAAAATTACCTGTCTTTATGATCAAACCTGTACAAACACATATGACAGTAAGGTCACAATTAGTTTTATATTTAGTTCTGTCAATTTGCTTCTTTGACAAAAAGATCGCCAATAGGGAATTGGCTTTCACAAATCATTACAAGAGGAAATTCATGTTTTAGGGTATTTTCAGCTCAAAATTTTACCATTTTAAATTGTACTGGTGTAGGAATTAATACACCAGATTTATGGTAACTAAATCTTTATTCTTACTTATAAATAGAATAACCACAGACATATTTTTGTGACGTCG
>NW_018454348.1:0-406 GCF_002113885.1 Mizuhopecten yessoensis
CTGTTTTATTCACAGCATCACCATTCTTAAATCAATGACATGTCAGGTTTTTTGTCATTACACTTTGGCATGACACTAGATACCAATATCTTTTTGAAAATATATTATCGCGGTCCCTGTAGTGTATATTGTATTTTCTGAAGTGAATAAAAGGTGAAACATTGTACGATACTGTAACATGATTTATTTGAAGAATACATTGGTGCATTCTGGTGAAGATATTATCTCTGATAAAAAGTAACTTCCCTATGTGTATATTTATTACACAGAAGTGTAGATTATTCTTTATGTAACGTGATAATAATGGGAAGATAACTATTTGGTGTATGACAACAACCTAAAGAAAATATCTGGCACGCTTAATGAATTTTATTTGCCATAATAATGAAGAAATACAATAAAACTA
>NW_018454349.1:0-406 GCF_002113885.1 Mizuhopecten yessoensis
ATTTGTTAACACAGTAGATATGTCGGTCACTAGACCATTTATCTGTTCGTTGGTAATAGTATCACTAAGTTAAACATTATTAAGATTTATATTCCTTCCTCTTCCTTCTTGGTTCTGGACTTGGTCCACCCAAGTACGGGAGTAGACTCATTTAACAGGAGTGTAGATCGTCACGGATAGGTCGATAGCACACGATAAATAAAAAAGGGAGAGAATATATATTAAAACTATGTAAGTTGTTTTTCATTTACCGAAGTACTATGTCTGAGCGCAGATATTTATATGCGTGGTAAAGAAAATAGGATTTGGTTTAAACTGTATTTGAATAGCACAAATCACGTAAGCATTATAACAACACTTGTGTGGGGTGTTGTTATACAATTTGAAAAGTAAAAGTTCTGGAGAT
>NW_018454350.1:0-406 GCF_002113885.1 Mizuhopecten yessoensis
GACACCACAATAACTACTTTTCATTTAAAGGGGGATGACTGCTCTTGAGGTAAACGATCGAAGGAACGTATAACAGTAGCATTATGTGCATCCTTAACTGGCGAAAAACAAATCCCCTGGTCATTGGGAAAACACACCGTGCATTCATGCATATTAAAGCGGACACTCTACCACTAATTTATAGAAATAACAAAAAGCCTTGGATGAACAGCAATTTGTTTGAAGAGTGGCTGAGAAACTTGGACAAAAAAGATAGGCGTCAGACACGAAATGTGTTTCTTTTTATAGACAATGCCCCGTCTCATCCTCAGTTGAAACTTACAAACATTGAATTGAATTGTTTTCCTGCCAACACAACCATTTAGAACGATTATTCGCGTTTCAGTCAACGTATATATCTATGTTA
>NW_018454351.1:0-406 GCF_002113885.1 Mizuhopecten yessoensis
CTTATTGAACAGATCAAGTGTGACCTCCTTCACCTTTTGGCCCTGGTACCAGGTGTCTGTGGGGTATGGAGCGACCTATTGCCTAGGCGGTATTGGCATTTTCCTCCAGTCCTTGGGCCTTTGAAAAGGTTAGACGTAGAGTTAATACAGCTGTAAGATATTTTGTAGTGCGGGAGGGGGGTTCGCTATCCGACATACTTGTATTACAGATAAGGAGCTGCATTTTTATCGGAAAGATCGAGTCCATACCTCAATAATTTACAGTTTTTAAAAATATATTTCCTTTCATCGGGTCAGCACATCATTCCACCGGCTGATGCCTCCTCCTCTCGGCATTAAGCTAGTCTGACCTAGGCTAATTGTGTTCAATTCAATTGGTAGGAGTTCTCTCCCTTAGCCCATACAA
>NW_018454352.1:0-406 GCF_002113885.1 Mizuhopecten yessoensis
TACCATTCGTAATAGGTAATTTTTGTTCTAATTTTATAGTCGAGACCCTGTGTTTTGAAGTGTAGGAACACACGTTTATCCCCAGCGTCAGTTTGACATTTTAAAGCAATTTGTGTCACACGAAACAATCCAAACCGACCTAATTGGTTTATGACACCACTACCGTGTACCTCTACCGTATTGTGAATATGTTGCAGCAAAAAGGCATACTGTCTGATGCAACATACAACATACACCATACAACATACAACATATATATAAACATATTTAACGAAGTGTAATTGTTGTACACTCAAGCTTCACATGGTGTACAGAATTTCAGTAGCACGGATACTGTACAAAATATCACCTCAGTAATCCAGACACTGTATACAATAGAAACTTTGTAATAAAGTCATTTTATACA
>NW_018454353.1:0-406 GCF_002113885.1 Mizuhopecten yessoensis
CACGACGTCAGCCCAACGATCCATTGCTAGCTGGGACGTTTTGCCGGACAGAAACGACAATTAACTTTCATTAACAGTGACGTGCGCTTTTATCATAAATTCTTAATATGGCAATGGACTACTTACCTTGCATGACCCTGCATTTTGTTTGTTTTCCATGATGATGATTAATTACGAAGATAAGTTGTAAAGCAGTAGAATCAAGTATCTGGTAGAATAATCAAGTATGCCGCAAACAGTTATGTCGTAAAGTGTTCCACAGTTGTAAACATTGTCATGCGAGATATTAATGTTGATCAAACATTTATTTGATTGATGGCGCAGTTATATGTAACAGATTAACCTTTCAAACTAGCATGTAACTGTTGAAAGTGGTCTGCTTAATTTAAAAAAAGAAAATTAAAAA
>NW_018454354.1:0-406 GCF_002113885.1 Mizuhopecten yessoensis
AAAAAATACCTCTATATTAACATCCACTATGGGTCTTACAGAAGATTATTTTACAAAATAAATTATGTCTTTTCCAATTATGTTGTTTGATAACCATTTTTTTCGAAAGACGAAAAACACATTACCATTCCTCTTTATACCAATCTTTCCTTTTTCCGGTTAATTGCAAATTAACGAAAGTACGTGCCTTGTTTGTATTGTTAATAATTTGGCTCTGCTAGTGACTCAACCAAGCTATTTCCAAACGTCTTACTACCATTCTCTGTACCATTATAGCAAAGCTACAGTTGTATTCGGACACTAACTCTCGAGGGGTGAAGTCATGGAATGTTGATTTTTATTAATTGAACAGATCTTTTGATCAATCATGAGCATTATTTTCTTGCAGAGCCTTGACGTTTCCACT
>NW_018454355.1:0-406 GCF_002113885.1 Mizuhopecten yessoensis
GCTTCACGAACTCTAGAGTTCTACTCAAACACGTGTGTCACGCCGACGATCGTAAACATTCAATTCATCAGAACTCGGTAATTTTTTCAAACATCTAGCGGAAATTTGGAATTTATACCAATAAAAGACTAATGAATAACACGTCCTCTTATGTCGCTTCCTTAAGTAAGATACTTTTTTAACTGTACAGATTAGTACACAAACGCCACCGATCGTAAAATACAATTCATCATAACTCGGTCAATGTTTAGCGCACCTGTCCGGTGTCAACTTTTTACGTTAAACAACTTCTTTTCAGTAACCAAAAGCTCTAGAATGATGCTATTTGGTCAGTAGCATGCTCGAATCAATGGCTACCAAGTCTGTTTAAATGAATGACCTTCATTCATTTTCAAGGTCACAGGGT
>NW_018454356.1:0-406 GCF_002113885.1 Mizuhopecten yessoensis
AATTAAATTGGAGTTGTGTCCCCTACACTCTTGATTGGGACTTCTATAACAGCCTATATATAATATTTGTAAGATAAACTTTGTAAGACCTTTGACAAATACGAAATCAGTATAATTTGTTGAATTTGGAATTGAAATAAATTACATCCTATAAAGAATATCGCAAAAGAGATGATACTGCCCCCTATTATTGAAATAACATCCCAAAGTTGACAAAATATCTTAATGCTTCAACAGTGAGAAATCTAAGTAATGAAAATATAGATCGATAGTTACTGGAAAATGAAAAAAAGGGGCAAAAAAGTGTTTAAATATAGGGATTGAATGGCGGTTTTTGATTTTCATACTGGCATGAAATAAGAAAAACACCGTTCAATCCATATATTTACATTTTTACTATAGAACA
>NW_018454357.1:0-406 GCF_002113885.1 Mizuhopecten yessoensis
AAGTTCAGACCGAGGCCGTTGGAGACAAGCTGAGAAATTAGGCCGTCAATTTATCTCTAGAAAAATCCTAGATGACAAGTGGACAACCTTGACCAAGACCGTGTTTGACCTTGTACGAATTACCTTGTCTTGATTTTGTGT
Source organism: Mizuhopecten yessoensis (assembly GCF_002113885.1). Lineage (NCBI taxonomy): Eukaryota > Metazoa > Mollusca > Bivalvia > Pectinida > Pectinidae > Mizuhopecten > Mizuhopecten yessoensis. The sequence goes on from NW_018454357.1 coordinate 142, forward strand.
AGCAAAAATGTTATCGAGTCCTGCAAGGAGTTCTACAAAATGCGCCAAATATTGTTACCAAATCCGATATCATACATTTTGAATAGCAGCTCACTGATCAAAACGCTATACAGTGCATTCACATTTTCAGGGAAGGGCACATACAGGTTTGAATCTAAATGTAGTTCGAGTAGAAAGCACCTAGCTTCTGTAACCGTAAAAGCTGCAGTTATGCTTATACAGTTCGATCGGAAACCTTGCTTGAGTTTGCCTTAAGCGTGAGATT
>NW_018454358.1:0-406 GCF_002113885.1 Mizuhopecten yessoensis
GGTACAGAAACATCCAAAATATGAATGATTTTACAGAATGAAGTTTATTATAGTCAAATAATAGATTGTGAAACTTTGTATGAGTTAGATAGTTTGTGAACATAAAACCCACAAAAACGTTTCAACTATTGTTTCATTTTACAATTATAACTAATTATAAATGTATGAGTGAAATCTCAGATATCAAAGAATTCAACTAACAATACAAACTTACTTAACCCTGACCCGTCTGGAAATGGCAAAGATAAGCAAATTATATATATATATGAAAATGTCGTTGAAACTTCCAATTATAAAAATTCATTTGCACTACAGTACATAATTTACTACTAAGGTAAAACTCCAACCCTGTGATGAGTCTGATATCTTTTCTGACGGAAATAGATAACCAGCTGGTCATGTTGTT
>NW_018454359.1:0-406 GCF_002113885.1 Mizuhopecten yessoensis
AATATATAACACCTGGCTATAATTATAGATACCCTACTTCCTTGTAGCTGGTGGACTAACGACAGTAACAACTAGTAAATAACATACATATACCTTCAATGGTATGATCCTATAATAAAAAGAAATACCTACAGTGGAAATTTATTGAATAACATACATATATATAAACCTTAAATAAGTATATGCTATGTGTCTCACATATACACGCAAAACCAACACAAATAACCACAAAAACACCACGTAACACCACTGAAGGAGGCAAGAACATGTATATGTTCATATCCCCTCCCACACCAGCCGAGGAGCTAAACGTTAAGCACAAAAAGAAAAATACAAAAGGTGTGACAAAATAAATGTACTTGAAAATACAGTACAGAGATGGTAACGAACATGTATATGATAAAAC
>NW_018454360.1:0-406 GCF_002113885.1 Mizuhopecten yessoensis
TATATCGCAATATTCTTGAAAAATATTCAATGCATTTTGTAATCCCTCTGGAGTTTCCGAAAAAAGAAGTGTATCGTCTGCACATAGCAAGACAAAAAATTTAATTAAAATATGCAGTTCATCAGATATTTTTTCTTTCACCATATCTAGCGGAACACATTCAAGGGACTTAAAAAACGTTTCTAATTCGTTTAGGAACAAAGAGAAAAGGAAAGGTGAAAAATTTCCCCACTGCCTTACCCCAATAAGGCATGGGAAGACATCTGACGTATTTCCATGGTGTTGTACACATGATTTAATATTACTATACATATTTTTACAATCTGAAAACATTTTCCTTTGATACGACTATTATGCAATGTTTGCCACAGCCCAGCTCTCCACACGGTGTCAAACGCTTTGCGAA
>NW_018454361.1:0-406 GCF_002113885.1 Mizuhopecten yessoensis
TTATATTGTAGTTGTTTTGTGTCGGCTGCTATCGGCCATCGTATTTATCACATTCACGTTCCCTCCATATTCGGAGAAAGAATGTTGTATCCCATAGCATGAAACATGTATCACAATGGTCGACTAATGTGGGAACCCATACAGAATAAAAAAAAAATCTGTGTCCTTTGGTTAGCGGACAATAAAGAACAAAAACCGATCTGCTGCACCCAGTTGAAACATCATGGATCTATATGTAGATATATCTTTTTTTTCTCACTTCTTTTCGACGACGTCTCACTAGGCACGGGCTTCACATGCCTTGTGGACCGTATATACGAGTTCAGAAGGCTTGGGACTAGCAAAAGTGCACTGCTTATGGCACCAATGGGCTTTCGCATGTATTTTGTTTTGATCATTTTTTTTT
>NW_018454362.1:0-406 GCF_002113885.1 Mizuhopecten yessoensis
TCTGGACAGAATTAATAAGCCGCTCGGCTCTCGCCAAGAGCGGCTGAAAAAGGGAACTCAATCTTAACAAAAGACATTGAGCTAACTGTGAAATGGTTACAGGACATAATTATCATAATGACATGGATAGTAATATGTTTCCTCAATTTAGGCTAATGTATAGAATGGCATAGAAGGGTACATATATTGTGGAGAAAATATCTGACCTATGACCTTGACCTGAATCAACATTGACCTTGACCTGAATCAACATATGACCTTGACCTGAATCAACACGTGACCCAAGATCTACTCACTAATTGTTTGATCAAGTCAGTGACATGTTACTTTGACCTACCTGGAGGTGGTCCGGACGATATTGGTGGAGTCCGCTGATGTGGGTATGGCACTCCGATATTCCCTCTTC
>NW_018454363.1:0-406 GCF_002113885.1 Mizuhopecten yessoensis
AACAGAACCTCTCTTGTGAGACCATTCCTGTTAACCATTAGAACACAACCTCTCTTATGAGACCATTTTTGTATGACCACCTAGTCAGCCATTACAACTGAACCCTTATTGTACAACCATCGGGTATACTAGTTCATACAATGGAATCTGTGTTGTGTTTCCATCCTGTTGATCATATTACGATACTGGTGCTAGGCCTCTAAAAGCTGGATCCCACACAGCTATCAATACCGACATTATAGGAATCAGGACAACTATTATAGAAGCGTTTGAAACCTTTGCATTTCTTTTTCTTTAATTGGATGTAATCTCGTGAAGCATGAGCTATGATATAGAAGATCTGACATTCTGAATGCATCTACTGAATGAAAACTGTTTTAATTGTCTGTCAGTGTTTCATTAAAAC
>NW_018454364.1:0-406 GCF_002113885.1 Mizuhopecten yessoensis
TTTTACGGTTTTAATGTAAATATTTCCTTTGTTCTTATCATATCCTAGTCTTTTGGATTAGGGTTTGATGACACTTTGGTATGATCTTCCTGTGTATTGGAAACTATGTCTTGACCAAAACAGCAGACTCGTTTCTCTCAAACCACAAAAAGTTTACAATTACCTATTACAAGTTGACCCTCATCAGTAACGCATGTCGTTAAGGTTTACTGCACTGAAATCGTACCTCCTTCAATAGCTTTCAATGTAAGGTTTCAGAAATACGGGTATAAAATATGTATATAAAAAACTTACTATTTTTGACTGTCCTGTATTTTCCTGTTATTATGATACAGCGATGACCAAGCCATTATTTACCACAGATAACAAATATTCGGAGAATAACCACTTCATTTCCAGTTTTTTT
>NW_018454365.1:0-406 GCF_002113885.1 Mizuhopecten yessoensis
ATTTTGAATTTATAAATCACTTTTCTTTACATTGATTATGAAACTGCGTATTAAGAAAACTAAATGAGAAAAGCTTTATTAATATAAATGGATAATTATAATGGAGTCGTTCTGAACAAAGTAATATTGTTGTTGACATATTTGGTAACATCTTTCCTACACATCGAAAATCAAATATTATAGAAATACAAAAATTAAAAAATACGACTGTTTAAAGAGATAATTTCTAGTTATCCTTACTGAAATTGAAAGTAGAAAGCTATCGTTTATTGTACTGTAGACTTAAAACAATCTTACTAATGTGATAAAGGTATTACTTACAGATAATCATAATTTGCACTACCATGATTGTTGATTCTGTGAATGCCTTCGAATGTTTTATGAATGGGTCATCTGGGTCTCTCTG
>NW_018454366.1:0-406 GCF_002113885.1 Mizuhopecten yessoensis
AACTTAGCGACCTGACAATGTATGATGTTTTATCAAGAACTTTAAAGAAGAATACCATATACTAATACTAGACAAGATACAAACATTAACTTGATAGATGGAGGAGAGAGCGATCACGAACGAGCGGATGGAGAGGCAGGAGGACGAGGGCAAGGAGCAGGAAGTGAAACAGGAGCAGGAACAGGAGCAGAAACAGGAAAGGAATAGAGAAGAAAAAGAAAGAAAGGAGGGAGAGAAAGAATCAAGTATTGATAACATTAAGTAAGTTTCCACAAATCAAACGCAAAGAATAATTCGATATAAGATATGGACAAAATGGTTCTTTAAGTATATTTGGTTTTACTACGGTAAGACTACAGGCGCAGAGGAGAACATTGGACATGACAGCAACGATGAATAACGAGGA
>NW_018454367.1:0-406 GCF_002113885.1 Mizuhopecten yessoensis
GATACACATATACACCAAGTAGATATACATATACACCCAGTAGATTTACATATACCCCAGTAGATATACATATACCCCAGTAGATACACATCTACACCCAGTAGATACACATCTATACACATATACACCCAGTAGATTTACATATACACCCAGTAAATACACATCTACACCCAGTAGATATACTTATACACCCTGTAGGTATACATAAACATCCAGTAGATTTACATATATACACCTAGTAGATATACATATATACCCAGTAGATATACATATCCACCCAGTAGATACACATATATACCCAGTAGATACACATCTACACCCAGTAGATACACATATACACCCAGTAGATACATATATATATACCCAGTAGATACACATATACACCCAGTAGATACACATATACACC
>NW_018454368.1:0-406 GCF_002113885.1 Mizuhopecten yessoensis
TTCCTCCCATAACGTTCATATTTTATCTGAAATACCACATTATTCCCTTGGAAAATACATCATATTTTTTTCTGATGGGGGAAACAATTGCCAAGGAGCATGATCGATGTCACAATGGAAAATGACGTCTAAAAGCATTGTTGTTGTCGTCATCAATCAAAGATTTCCCAATAAAATCATGTCCAGGGTGTTATCCACTAGTGGGTGACCAAAAATGTTTACCAACTCCTAGGTTTAGGCAATGAGTCAAGAGTGAGGAACCTTCATTGGTTGTGGGAGAATATAAGACTTTAGGCACAGGGGTGTAGGATAGGGGGAAATTCCATCCGAGGGGTTTTCTTGGGTGGAATTTTCCTATTCGACACCCTTGGGCATGAAAGAGTATTTTTCTCTCATTCCAACTACC
>NW_018454369.1:0-406 GCF_002113885.1 Mizuhopecten yessoensis
GCCTACAAGGGTAATCTAAATTCATATTTCATATACAACCGCTAGGCACAAAGAGACGACTACACTTTTGCCCTCACAATAGGGTCGTAACCTAGACTCGGTGAAAATATATTTCTGATAACATTGTATATCCATGCTCGACATCAAAAGGACAGACACAACCAGGCTACAAGAATTTGTCCTGAGATCCGTCGCCAAACCACGAATAAAACCCAAAAGGAAAAATGCATCATAACTTAAAAACACTTCATATCCCAACCCTATAATGATGTATAATCAAATATATATATGAATCAAGAACTGGCAGATACATGGGTCTATCTTTACAGAAACTAATGTACAAAGTCCCTCGCTCACAAAAACTGCTACCCTCTGACCATATTGTAATCTGTTTGTCAATATACAT
>NW_018454370.1:0-406 GCF_002113885.1 Mizuhopecten yessoensis
TATGACTAGGTAGACATGTTCCCATGGTAACATACACATTATATGGCTAGGTAGACATGTTCCCATGGTAACATACACATTTTATGACTGGGAAGACATGTACCCATGGTAACATACACATTGTATGACTAGGTATACATGTTCCCATGGTAACAGACACATTGTATGACTAGGTAAACATGTTTCCATGGCAACATACACATTATATGGCTAGGTAAACATGTTCCCGTGTGACTAGGTAAACATGTACCCATGGTAACATACACACTGAATGACTAGGTAGACATGTTCCCATGGTAACATTTACATTATGACTAGGTAGACATGTTCCCATGGTAACATACACATTATGACTAGGTATACATGTTCCCATGGTAACATACACATTATATGACTAGGTAGACAT
>NW_018454371.1:0-406 GCF_002113885.1 Mizuhopecten yessoensis
TCAATGAGGGAGGAAACTGGTGTATCCGGAGAAAACCCACGCGGGGGAGGTACCCAAAACCTTTTTTCATCATCGGGTAATCGAACCGCGGCCGCCTTGATGAAAGGCGAGTGCGTTGATAATATTGATAATACTATCTGTTCTAGAAAAGGCATGCACAACAAAACAATTTCATATATGTAGGTAATTAACAAAGTTTATAATTATAATTTACGTGGATTGCTTTAAATAGATAGCCCATTCAAGCCAAAGAATGTAAACATGAATTATAATGAATAGACATGTTCTTCTCAAGATATAGTAAACATGACAAAATATAACACGTAATAAGTATATGACAATGTGGTTGCCATGATTAAACATACACAAAATATAGATAGTGATTTTTAACTTAAACGTGTACGTT
>NW_018454372.1:0-406 GCF_002113885.1 Mizuhopecten yessoensis
CTTTTATTATGATTATTCCACTATGTATTGTAAGGTTCTAAAATACCTATGTAAGGCCATTAAATGATGAACATTATACACATGGATATGATTGCACTTCAAAATGTATATGCAGTAAGCCAAAAATACATTACAATGAATTTCATTTCAGAATAGTTATTGTTAAGATCTTAGATACAAACGAATTTGGCAACAGGCAAAGCCTGTGAGCGCCCTCTCCTTACATGATCATGTATGGAGTGCATTGTTAGCATAAACGGGAAAAGTGTTCGATATTAATTTATTTATATGATTTAAGAGTATTAACATTAAAAGGATAAACGTAAAAGGTCTTCATTTTCATTTTTGCAAAAGTGACTTGTTCCATTAAAACTTCCGAACGTCATAATTTCGTATCCGTGGAAAT
>NW_018454373.1:0-406 GCF_002113885.1 Mizuhopecten yessoensis
TAGCTCCATAACATGAAAAATATATTCAAGTTAATCCTGAAATAACAGACATAAACCTGCACACAAATCGACAGACATTTTCAACAGACATATACATATACACAAATGGACAGATACATATAACAGACATAAACCATACACATATAACAGACATAAATACACACACTAATGAACATATAATATATAACAGACATCAACCTTCACATAAATAAACAGAAACACAAATTTGACATACTCCGGCTACGCAGTAATTTACACATTAAACGATAAGGTTACACGCAAGGTAAATCGCTGTGCTAGTTTACTTCCTCAATGCTGATTTTCAATTTGTCTTACATAGCTTGAACAGATAGTGAATTAATCTCCTTGTCTTGTTCAAATCTTACCTTGACTTTGTTCTGGACTT
>NW_018454374.1:0-406 GCF_002113885.1 Mizuhopecten yessoensis
CATAGGTTCTAGACACTTTTGGTAACAAGATCAACAAAATATATACGGAGAAAATATTTCATATCCTTTAAAATGTATCTGTTACAGGTATACGTCTTCTATGATTCAATCTAAATTAATATTCATTTCCAGTTATATTTATTTAAATTATACTATTTAGTTTTGTGCCTCCATGTGTGATGTGTAAGCGTGCATGTGTACTAGCCGAACGGCCAAGTGAGCTATTGCTGTAGCACGGCGTCCGTCTGCGTCTGTCCGTCGACAAGATTAAACAGCTTCTGATAAGTAATAACCAAAAAGCCTAGGGTGATGATATTTAGCAAGAAGTAGATTGGGGTAAAGGGCTACCAAGTGTGTTCAAATAAATGACCTTCATCAATAGTCAATGCCACACGGGTCAAATACA
>NW_018454375.1:0-406 GCF_002113885.1 Mizuhopecten yessoensis
AGCTATATAGCTCAATCGGCAGAGTGTACTGGACCTGATAAAGATTGCAAGATTAAGAAGTCGGTAACTCGATTACGTTTTAAGGAGAACTTCAACAATTATTGAGATATATTACAAACAAATAAATAAAAGTAATTTGAATGTCTGTTTGATAATGAGTTAACCGGGTTCTATGCTTACCTTGGTTATAAAGCACAAATTAAACCGGCTTATGGATTTGGGATTAAATGAACCGAAGTGCGAAAGGGATAACGGGCGAAACGACCCAGACTCATATTTGCCTGGAATCCAGGTCGTTTCGCCCTATAGGTCATTCCATTCCAAATCCAGGTCACCCAAGGTTATTCCGCCAAAATAAATATATATTTTTAAGTATCTGTTTAAATATTAATAATGGGGAGGGGGG
>NW_018454376.1:0-406 GCF_002113885.1 Mizuhopecten yessoensis
TGGAGTAATATCACGCCTTGTCCTCTTTGTGGATGGACAGTTGTCCAGTTTTACTTCATACGCGTTTGTACAATTAACAAGTTTGGTGTGTTTTCGCTTTGTACAATTTACATCACCTTCCTCTTCCAACTTAAATGTACGAGAGAAATAATCTTCTCTCTGTTTCAATTGTGATGTAGATGAATCAGTGTTGAAGTAGTATTTTTTGTATCGTGTACAAGGGTCTGTTTGGTTTGGTACAGTTGACCTTCCTATAGATGACTCATTGATCCTACAGCGTGGCGGTATACTGATAGGCACTGAATCTGTTTTGGTACATGATTTCGCACTAACAAATGGTTGTTGAATTCTTTCAACAATGTATTGATATTTCTTTTGCAAAGACGCTTTCAGCAATATAATAAGC
>NW_018454377.1:0-406 GCF_002113885.1 Mizuhopecten yessoensis
ACTACAGTGGACAAGTACCACGAAGGTAGTTCGCGATCTGTGAATATTTTCAGTAATGCAGTATATTATTATGGCGACTTCCCGAAGGTATCACTTATACGTGAATTGTTATACAGTTGTGGGATCGCACAACGTTACATGATGTGCGTGTGCGCCCGATGTATGCGCGGTGTGTGATTGATGTGCGAACGATAACAATCTGGAAATTCATTGCTTGCCTATATTTGTGTGGACGACGGACGGTCGTAGTGCGATAACTATTGTGGTTAGTGTAAATTGAAGAATGACATTACAATATATACGGTTTCGTGTTTAAACATAAAAACTTGATTTTTTAAGTATGTTTCTATATTCTAGCTTCAACTTTAAGCTTATCTTTCTATCTATACTTTCTTAAATTTAGAAA
>NW_018454378.1:0-407 GCF_002113885.1 Mizuhopecten yessoensis
TGTTAACTGTCAGTAACTGGGTCATGTACTGTTAACTGTCAGTAAGGTGGTCATGTACTGTTGCTCCTCACTTTAATTACTATATTTTGTATGTTGTGTACTAATATTCACTGTCTTGATAAATTCACTCTCTTAAAGAAGGGCGAAAAAAGGCGAACATGAAGCTGTGGCAAACATTTCCCTGTTTCTGTAATTATATTTTTTTATATTTTTTTTTTAAGAAACCATTTGTACACAAACCACAATCATTGATGGATCGTGTACGGTAAGAAACCATTTGTACACAAACCACAATCATTGGTAGACCGTGTACGGTAAGAAACCATTTGTACACAAACTACAATCATTGATGGATCGTGTATGGTAAGAAACCATTTGTACACAAACCACAATCATTGATGGACCGT
>NW_018454379.1:0-407 GCF_002113885.1 Mizuhopecten yessoensis
ATGTACACACTACACAAAGTGTACACATCACACAAAGTGTAAACATTACACAAAGTGTACACGACACAAAAAATGAACACACTACACAAAGTGTACACATTACAAAAAATGTACACATAACACAAAGTGTACATAGTACCCAAATGTACACACTACACAAAATGAACACATTACACAAAGTGTACACATTACACAAAATGTACACACTACACAAAGTATTCACACCACAAAAATTGTAAACAATACGTAAAGTATACACACTACACAAAGTATTCACACCACACAAATTGTAAACACCACACAAATTGTAAACANCGTAAAGTGTACACACTACACAAATTATACACATTACATATAGTGTTCACATTACACAAAGTGTACACATGACACAAAGTGTTCACACCACA
>NW_018454380.1:0-407 GCF_002113885.1 Mizuhopecten yessoensis
TTGAACGAATTTGAAACGGACTGATTAAATTTTTGCTAGATTCGTTCAAAAATATAAAGTTTATCTATTGTTCCCTAGTATCGATTGTTTTTGGATTCGAACTTCTTCGATTTTTCCAATAAACTTTTTTTTATTCGGAAACCAAACAGTGCTCGCGAAATCAAGATGAGTTCTTGCATAGAACCTTGGTACTACAAAAGGCATTTGCCGTAAATGTTGTGAGTTTAGTGTTAAGATTAATATGTTTACTTTTTTGCATCCTCTGTACATTGCTTGTTTAGTACATTCCTTGTCATGTGAATATGTTTGTATGAGAGAGGGATAAATATCATATGAACAGTCAGTGGATTCATAAAATTTCATTTTTCCTGGAAATTTAAATTCCTTGGAATAAATTGTGAAAATAT
>NW_018454381.1:0-407 GCF_002113885.1 Mizuhopecten yessoensis
TAGGATGGTTTTAGTGTTATAATATAACATATCAATGTGTATATAAAATGGTTTTAGTGTTATAATATAACATTTCAATAAATGATCTAGGATTAAGGCGTGATGTTTATATAGGATGGTTTTAGTTTTATAATATAACATATCAATGTTTATATAGGATGAGTTTAGTGTTATAATATAACATATCAATTTGTATATAAAATGGTTTTAGTGATATAATATAACATTTCAATAAATGATCTAGGAGAAAGGCGTGATGTTTATATAGGATGGTTTTAGTGTTATAATATAACATTTCAATAAATGATCTAGGAGTAAGGCGAGACGTTTATGTAGGATGGCTTTAGTGTCATAATATAACATATCAATAAATGGTCTAGGATTAAGGCGAGATGTTTATATAGGAT
>NW_018454382.1:0-142 GCF_002113885.1 Mizuhopecten yessoensis
TTACCCTGACCATAGCATGACTTACCGTGACCATAACGTGACTTATCGTTACCATAACGTGACTTACCGTGACCATAACGTGACTTACCGTGACCATAACATGACTTACCGTGACCATAACGTGACTTACCGTGACCATAAC
>NW_018454382.1:282-407 GCF_002113885.1 Mizuhopecten yessoensis
TGACTTACCGTGACCATAACGTGATTTATCGTGACCATAACATGACTTACCGTCACCATAACGTGACTTACCGTGACCATAGCATGACTTACCCTGACCATAGCATGACTTACCGTGACCATAAC
>NW_018454383.1:0-407 GCF_002113885.1 Mizuhopecten yessoensis
ACATCATAACAGTCAGGTTTTAGTTTTAGTATTGTTATAATACGGCACATTATAGATAAACATTATAACAGTCAGGTTTTCGTTTTAGTATTATTATAGTACCGAACACCATGGATATACATCATAATAGTCCGGTTTTAGTTTAATATTATTACAATACGGAACACGATAGAAATACATCATACCAGTCAAGTTTTAGTTTAATATTGTTCCAATATGGAACACTACCGAGATACATTATAACAGTCAGGTTTTAGTTTAATATTGTTACAATACGGAACACCATAGAGATATATCATAACAGTCCGGTTTTAGTTTAATATTGTTACAATACGGAACACGATAGAAATACATCTTACCATTCAAGTTTTAGTTTAATATTGTTCCAATATGGAACACTACCGAGA
>NW_018454384.1:0-407 GCF_002113885.1 Mizuhopecten yessoensis
GCACGCTGATGTTAGTATAGATTGTCTAGGTCATTTGTGACTTCTGTAACTTCTATAGGGCACGCTGATGTTAGTATAGATTGTCTAGGTCATTTGTGACTTTTCTCACTGCTATAGAGCACGCTGATGTTAGTATGGATTGTCTAGGTCATTTGTGATTCCTCTCACTGCTATAGGGCACTCTGATGTTAGTACAGATTGTCTAGGTCATTTCTGACTCCTCTCACTGCTATAGAGCACGCTGATGTTAGTATGGATTGTCTAGGTCATTTGTGACTCCTCTCACTGCTATAGGGCACTCTGATGTTAGTACAGATTGTCTAGGTCATTTCTGACTCCTCTCACTGCTATAGAGCACGCTAATGTTAGTATGGATTGTCTAGGTCATTTGTGACTTCTCTCACTGC
>NW_018454385.1:0-407 GCF_002113885.1 Mizuhopecten yessoensis
TACACGTACACATGAATACACATATATGTACCGCCGGGGAGCGATATACAAACTTAAGCGGTTTGCCGTATTTAGACTGTACAAAGCTTAAACGGCGGACTTAAAATCAGGATAAAATTGTATTACCACTATAAACTGTATAATACGACCCATAAAATAGGTCCTCTCGCTCATTCGGCGTAAAACCCACAAGGTTAGCGCGGATAAAGGAGGGAGGCCAACAGTGCTACATGGACCTATTAGTTAGGTAGGAATAACGGGATAAACAAATAATGAACTAATAATCAATATCTGTTTATCTAACACAGCGAATAGTGTAATAATGACAATATCGAATCACTCATAATAATAAACAAAGTAAATTAATCTTACAAAAACTAATAAACATTTATTAAATTCTAAAACAT
>NW_018454386.1:0-407 GCF_002113885.1 Mizuhopecten yessoensis
CTGTCGTGAGATTTGTTTCACAGTTGTTCTTCATTAAATTTCATTTCAAGTTTTTTAAAGAGCAGAATTGGTGCAAGCAAAAATAAAAACGGCTTCAAAAGATATTTTAACAATACTCTAAAAATTAAATAACACTGAAAAATGGTATAAAGCAATGTACATACATCAGATGAATAATATACGTTAAAACACATATGGATTGCAGTTTTTTTATCCACTAAAGAATACATATGTTGTACCAGGCAAATACAAAACAACGCAAAGTGGAGAATTTCTTTCGTGGTGGTTTGATGCAAACAATAAAAACTCATTAAACACAACCAAGATGTGTAAAAGAAACAAGCAAGCTTGTTTTTTAATTATATATCGTGTATAAATCAGCATAATCTTATCCCTTTAACGACAGA
>NW_018454387.1:0-407 GCF_002113885.1 Mizuhopecten yessoensis
TAAAACAGTATCACTGGCAGCAACAGCCGAGGGTCAGATCTCTGTGTATCGCCTACCAACAAAACAGCATCACTGGCAGCAACAGCCAATGGTCAGATCTCTGTACCAATAAAACAGCATCACTGGCACCAACAGCCGAGGGTCAGATCTCTGTACCAATAACAGAGCATCACTGGCACCAACAGCCGAGGGTCAGATCTCTGTACCAATAACAGAGCATCACTGGCACAAACAGCCGAGGGTCAGATCTCTGTCCCAATAAAACAGCATCACTGGCAGCAACAGCCGAGGGTCAGATCTCTGTACCAATAAAACAGCATCACTGGCACCAACAGCCGAGGGTCAGATCTCTGTGTATCGCGTACCAACAAAACAGCATCACTGGCAGCAACAGCCAATGGTCAGAT
>NW_018454388.1:0-407 GCF_002113885.1 Mizuhopecten yessoensis
ACAAAAAAACGAGAGTATTTGCTCGGTATGTTGAGAATATGAACAAAGATATAAAAAAAAAGTGAGAGAAGCACTTTTTCATAAAAAAAATCCAAGATGGCTACTTCACAAGTCCCCGTGGTTGAAGACATTGGCTGACAAATAGACAGAACAACAAACAAAACGTGTTCCTTATGATTTTGGTTGGTTTTCGCATTTACGGGAGTGTTCATAGCTACGGGCGATTGTATAATACCTATATTTATGAGTTTGGTTAGTCACATGGTAACGGGGATCTTTCATATCGAGCCCCAAACATACTTTCGACATATGCACTCATGCCGCATGGAAAACTATTTCAAGTTTTGTCGGAATTTCTTTAACTGTGGTTGTAATGGTCGAGGGTTTTCCAGCCTCCTGTAATACCC
>NW_018454389.1:0-407 GCF_002113885.1 Mizuhopecten yessoensis
AGCACCACTGTTGGGTCACTTACGATAAATGTTGTAGTCCAGTGTTGGTTTGTATCACCACTGCTGTGTCACTTACGATAAATGTTGTAGTCCAGTGTAGGTTTGTAGCACCACTGCTGTGTCACTTACGATAAATGTTGTAGTCCAGTGTAGGTTTGTAGCACCACTGTTGGGTCACTTACGATAAATGTTGTAGTCCAGTGTNATAAATGTTGTAGTCCAGTGTGGGTTTGAGAAGGTTACGTTTTGGTCGCTGGCAACATGCGGTGTTTTATCCCTTGCTCATGATCGTTATAACAGTTTTGATTGCACTTAACTCTGGTATTAGTCATTTTGACGTATACATTATGTATATGAATATCCTAATCAAAGTACTGAAAGTACTGAAAGCTAAGGCAAAAGATATA
>NW_018454390.1:0-407 GCF_002113885.1 Mizuhopecten yessoensis
TAATGTAGTAACCTACAACATGACATAGTAATGTAGTCTCCTACACCATGTCATGGTAATGTAGTCTCCTACAACATGTCATAGTAATGTAGTATCCTACAACATGACATAGTGATGTAGTATCCTACAACATGTCACAGTGATGTAGTATCCTACAACATGTCACAGTGATGTAGTATCCTACAACATGTCACAGTGATGTAGTATCCTACAACATGTCATAGTAATGTAGTATCCTACAACATGTTATAGTAATGTAGTCTCCTACAACATGTCATAGTAATGTAGTAACCTACAACATGACATAGTAATGTAGTATTCTACAACATGTCATAGTTATGTAGTCTTCTACAACATGTCACAGTGATGTAGTATCCTACAACATGTCACAGTGATGTAGTATCCTA
>NW_018454391.1:0-407 GCF_002113885.1 Mizuhopecten yessoensis
TTGGGCAGTGCTAGAACTGTTGAACGCTAGCTGTGATTGCCGAATTGGCAGCAGCGACTGTATGCTCCCAAGGGAGTTGAGAAAGATATTGGCTGGTTGCAAAGGCCCCATAACCATGGATAATAATTTGTGAACCGCTTTGAGACGACTTACAAACTAGGTTGTGATAAAGCGGTATATAAGAACCTCGAATCAATATTATTATTATTTATTATTATTACAAAAGACAGAAATCGGAATGGAGACTTTAGATTTTTTTTTAATATAAATTGTATTTAAGGTAAAGCAGAATCATAACATAATATAGTTATAATATCTATAAGTAAAATGTTTGTTTCTTCAATATTTGTCGGTTTAAAAACCGTTTACTTTGTGTCCGTGATTCCTTGTTCTAACAACCTGCTATT